>NW_024412411.1:28663305-28748303 GCF_014898765.1 Herpailurus yagouaroundi
ATATATATATATATATATATATATACACACACACGCACACACACAATTTATTGTCAAATTGGTTTCCATACAACACCCAGTGCTCATCCCAACAGGTGCCCTCCTCCATGCCCATCACCCACTTTACCCTCTCCCCCCACCCCCATCAACCCTCAGTTTGTTCTCAGTATTTTAGTCTCCTATGGTTTCCTTATATTTCTTAACAAAATGGACATACATCCCTTGCAAAGGAAGATCACAAAGCAGTTATCCCTTTGTTCTTTGTCTCAGCTCTTCTGAAGTCCCTGCCACACGTCTGTCACTAACAGTATCTTTCTATTACAGGTTTTTCAAAGAGGAGACCAAGTTGGTAAAGGTTCTTCTATCCCTTGAGCATTTCCTCCCATAGGGCTCAAGACTTCCCACTTTTGAGCACTAATAACCAAAGGGCCATGATATTCAGTAAATACAGTATATAAGGAGGAGTTATCTATTTTTATAATGCTAATAATAAACACTTATTATTTAATGCTAATTTTTTTTAAACTTTATAACTTGAATTTAGAACATGTCAAAAAGAGAAATATGACCAGGATCATCTCTTCCTCTCTTTCTCACTCTTCATGCTGCCACTTGGAAGGGTTTAAAAAGGAAGGGGGGATTTGTTTTAAAGCAGGGTGGCTGACATATTCATCTTTTAGGATTCTAATATTTTTATGGTAGAATTTGTATAGAGCTATCTCTGAAGTACCTAATTCCTTCTTGTTAATATAGAAGAGTGTTTAAAGTTGCCCCCAAACTTGTATTAAATTGTTAATAGGCGATCACAGAGTAAGGAGAAGCTTGAATTTCAGTTCAACCAGGTACAAGGCAGTATGTTAGTGTTAGGTCTGCCTATTAAAACTGTCCAATTTTAACCTCTTTGGGCTTTTAACTCTACTTTTATAAGGGACAATATTAGATATGGTTATCTCACAACTGCTCAGTAGCTTTAGATTATTTTCTATTGAGTTTAACATTGATGTTTGAAAAAATAGATTCAATTTGTAGATATGCCATGAGATATAGTCTCTTGGCAAATCAAGACATGTACACTTCTGTGTATACATTTACTTTATAATCAGGTGACACCGAATATGACAAATGGATGTCACCACTCAGGTTAATTCTGATACAGATTTTTTTTTTTTTTTTAACCCAGAAAGCAGTTGCTTTAACCTTGTAAACTCTTGTCCATGTAG
The DNA here is from genome assembly GCF_014898765.1 of Herpailurus yagouaroundi. Taxonomy (NCBI): domain Eukaryota; kingdom Metazoa; phylum Chordata; class Mammalia; order Carnivora; family Felidae; genus Herpailurus; species Herpailurus yagouaroundi. The sequence continues at coordinate 28,664,526 of NW_024412411.1, forward strand.
AGTGATAGATAAAAGCTATGCATATTTGGGTTTATTTGATGGGAAGTTCTTGGCAGTTAATACCAAAGGGTTTTTCCATAGTTTTTTTTGTTGTTGTTGCTTTTTGGTTTCTGCAGGAGTTGAGTTCAATTTGGGGGCAGAACTTCCCTTCCACTCTGTGGATTTCATTCTTCTTTGCAATGAAGTGGCTTTAAAAACCTCAGGAGGGGGGCGCCTAGGTGGCTCAGTCGGTTAAGCGGCCGACTTCGGCTCAGGTCATGATCTTGCGGTCCGTGAGTTCGAGCCCCGCATCGGGCTCTGTGCTGACAGCTCAGAGCCTGGAGCATGTTTCAGATTCTGTGTCTCCCTCTCTCTGACCCTCCCCTGTTCATGCTCTGTCTCTCCCTGTCTCAAAAATAAATAAAAAAAAAATTAAAAAATTTAAAAAAAATTAAAAAAAAAAACCTCAGGAGGTACAACACTTTTGTGAATAGTAGTGGCAGATAGTGCAAATGTGAAGTCTATTTAGATTAAAATTCTCATTCCTTTGTCATTATAATCATGTTCTGTATTTCTGTAATAGGTAACATAGAATAAAATCTAAATTTCATACTGTGGTTTTGAAGGCCTTACCTGCTCTGGATTCTGCTTTAATCTCAAACCATTCTCTATTACCTTCACTGTGCTTTAGTCATGCCACGCTTCTTTTCTTTCCATCAAAACCAACATATCAACTATGCTTTTGTCTTAGCAAGTTTATACTTTCTGTTCTTTCTGCCTGAACTTCTTTTAGATCTCTGAGTAGTGTTCGGCGGGGTGAGGAGTTATTACAAATCATATTTCAGTTCAAGGTACCCCTTTTCATTGAGCCCTTTGCTTACCACTGAATTTAAATTAGTATTTCCACTGACATTATTTTCTATCACATCAACTTCTTTTCTTTGTGACTTATATCATCTGGTATTATCTTGCTTGTTTTTATTTATTTTTTATTGTTTTGTGCTTAGCGATTTTCTCAATTATAATATATCAGGGCATTTGTATTCCACAGTAAATATTTGCTTGAAACCATTTGAGTTATAGGTGTTAACTCAGTAAATTACACCTTAACAATTGAATCATTTCCAACTAAATCATTGGAAAGTTTAGTGTTGGTTTACAAGCAATTGACTTGTGGTTAATTTTAAATTACCACCTGAAACATTATGAAAAATAGTCTATGTGTTGCTTCTGGTTGGACAATAATCTTCGTTGGGTATGTGCCCATCAGTTCTGCGTTCACTGCCGTGGATATATGTACACCCAAAAAGGTAGTGTCATTACCATGTTATCTTGATGTGAGCCCAGTCTACAATAAAGTTGTCATTAATTCAGATAAGAACCTATTCACATTTTGCCACATGTAAATATAGCAGGCTGCTGGTTTTTCACCAACCTAATTTTCTCTCTCTTTGGACCATCCAGTGCCCAAATCCTAATTGGATTGCCATGCTGTTTTACTTATCTTCAGGGCAAATAGCTTTCAGAATACCAAAGGCAGATTAGCACTTGTCAGTAAATCAAATTTACTAGTTGTTGGGAAGCATGGAGAAGCTCTTGATGAAAGAAACCATAGAAGTAATAAGATTTTTTTTTTAATTTTTTTTTCAACGTTTATTTATTTTTGGGACAGAGAGAGACAGAGCATGAACGGGGGAGGGGCAGAGAAAGAGGGAGACACAGAATCGGAAACAGGCTCCAGGCTCTGAGCCATCAGCCCAGAGCCTGACGCGGGGCTCGAACTCCCAGACAGCGAGATCGTGACCTGGCTGAAGTCAGATGCTTAACCGACTGCGCCACCCAGGCGCCCCATAGAAGTAATAAGATTTTTATTGGTAGGCCAGAGTATGGTAATAGTTGGAAATATTTAGAATTTAGATTTCCTGGGAACAAAGTCCTTGGTAAAGGGCTCCAATGGAAAGAAGAGGGATGGTGATGCATGGCCTGAATAAACACACTGGAATAAAGGCCAAACAAAGCCTAATTAGGGGCAACTGAAGGGGCAACTAAAGTTTCTGAAAACAAATTTTATTTTCTTCTTTAGGCTTGCCCTTGCTTTATCTTTTGGCCTAAGTGCTCTAATTGTAATGCAGTACAATTACAATTATGTAATTTATCCCCTTAGTAATATAGATAGTATGCTCCCTGGCTGTTAAGCTCAAAGGCCAATAGAAGCTGTGATTTTAATTCCTCATTCTTTCAAGAGTGTTTATAAGCCTAATTGAAGTTTTGGCACAGGCTAGCAAGGCATCTTCCAGTGATAAAATAGCAGATCATTGCTTACTCATCCCTAATAAATATTGAAGGATGGGCTGTTTTGCCAAATAGCGTTTAGCTTGCCTGTTCTTCCTACCCTATACCTCAGTGCTTATTCAAGATTTATTTCCAAACTGGTAACTCGAGTTGTGAAAGAATAAGAAGTTGCAGAAGTTAATCTCATCCATTCTCCTTCAAAAAGTAGAAATGAAAATTTAATGATGGGAATAAGCTTTTGTTTGCGTGTATAGTGAAAATCCATAACCTTGCATGCCCTAGTAGAAGATGGTCTATATTCATTATTTGTTAAAATCCTCATTTTCCCTAAAAGAAACCAGTGTGTGTGTGTGTGTGTGTGTGTGTGTGTGTGTGTGTGTCTTCTGAAATCCATACACTTCAGTTTTTCTCTTCCTCAGTCATTTCAAAACACTTCATAATAATATATGAATGAATGGAATATTGTTTGAGATTGAGGGTAGTATATGAATAGGAAAATGACATACAGTTTGCCTGAATGCAAAGTCCAGCATTGTCCATCTTATTTTAGTTTGATTTTGGCATTTTCTGTTCTCTAACTTCTCTTCCAACTCTTTCTCCCATGTAGTCCCCCACCCTTGCTTCAGCTAATGTGCTTGTATCAAAAAGTGTTTTTTGGCTTGTAACTGTATGCCTCAGATATGGGTCTAGGCCCTTGGAGACACAAAAATTAAAAATGAAAAGAAAGCTGGAGGCATAGTATTTCCTTAGAAATACTCATAATTTTGTTGGGAACACAGACTGTTCATAATTTCTAAGCATTTCCTTAGAAATACTCATAATTTCGTTGGGAACACAGACTGGCACAATGCAGCTTACAGAGTTCTGTGATCTGCTGTCACAGTGGTATAATCACAATCCTGTGGCAGCTTGAACAAGGCCCTTAATACTTGCACTGTAAATATTAAGGAAGACTCACCAAGGATATGACACTTGAGCTGTGGCTTAAAGGATAAGAGACATTTAGGAATGAATAAGCGAACCTGGGAAGGAAAACTGTGGAAGAGGTCACAATGTGAGCTAGGCTTTATAAATTGTGTTATATGGTGTAAAAGAAGACTTGCCACATGGAAGTGGCAGCAGAAAAGGTTATGAAGAGCTAGTGAGGGGCCTCTTCATTATCATGGGATACTGGGCTGAGGAAAGGTCTTTTGTATTGAAGGTTGTGGAGAGATGATAAAAGCTGGGAAGGAACATACTTTTCTTTTTTTTTTTTAATTTTTTTTTTTCAACATGTATTTATTTTTGGGACAGAGAGAGACAGAGCATGAACGGGGGAGGGGCAGAGAGAGAGGGAGACACAGAATCGGAAACAGCCTCCAGGCTCTGAGCCATCAGCCCAGAGCCTGACACGGGGCTCGAACTCACGGACCGCGAGATCGTGACCTGGCTGAAGTCGGACGCTCAACCGACTGCGCCACCCAGGCGCCCCAGGAACATACTTTTCTTTTATAGACACCATTCTGTAGCTGTGTAGAAAATAAAACTTGGGTGAGTTGTGAAACTGGGTGCTGATAGGTGTGTAAGGTGACTGTTGTTCTAATCCTGCAGAGAAGTGATGGGTTGCATGCTGAGGCAGTGGGGAGATCATAGATTGGATGTGGAAGATGGAGAGGTAGGAGACCGGGGTGATGAGGCAGCTGCCTGAATTTGGGGCCATTCATTGACAGACAAACTGAGAAATTAGAGAAGGCTGGGATATATCTTGAGGCTGTGTTTTTGAGGTGCTTCTGGGAATGGGACAAACATGGCTTACAGAATGTTTAGCACAAATATCTGGGCTCAAGGCAAGAGTTGTAAGCCGTCGATCACTTCATGTGACATTTGAAGAATGAAAATACATTAGGTGGTCATCCGTGGATAAAGTGTAGAGTTCTCTTATCTTGAAACGTAAGATAAAGGTAAGTTAGTTGAGTCTGTCTTTGCCCCCTTCACTCTGCACAAAAATTCTCAAAAGCTTATTAAGTCAGAAGGCCATTGAAGACAACTTAAAATATATCTGGGTGCTCTCAGAACAATATGCTTAGCAGGGGTGAGGTGGAAGCTTCATTAGCTTTGTGTTTTTATGTTAATGTGCAAAGTTATTTTGTTGTTGTAACATGCAGCCCAGTTTTATTATATTTGTGAATTATTTGAAGAGGTGCATTTTCTCATCTAGTATTTTCAGATTAATTAAAAGGTCTTAACTGTAGTCATATTCTAGACTTTGTTAGGAATTACTGAAAGCCCAAAGTTGGGAACAGGATGTGATTGTCAGCAGTCAAAGTGATGGGAGTTTCTTGTCAGGATTCTGTTTGAGAACCTGGGTAATGTTGAGATAAGAAGTAGGGTTTTACCAGCATTAACACTCTTTGTGTTTATGTAAACTGGGCATCATAGGAGCTAAATTTTCTTCTCTACTAACTACAATATCTCTTAATTTTTTAAGAGGAAGCAAAAGAAGAGAGAGGAGAGAGATTGTTTCTCCATACCTTTTTATAATGTCATATAGGATAACTAAGGTGTCCCTGACCATAGTGTTACTGCTTTGCTTATCTTATGTACACATCATCATGAATGCACCAGAGTCTGAATGTCTCAGGCTGTCTGCGGCTGTAAGGGAAGAAAGTCGTTTCCAAGTTTCCAGGCTTTATTTTATGGAGGAGAATCATAAACATTCTTTAGCTAGTTCTGTGAATTGAAAGTAATTCAAGCCATGGCCTGAGGGTAAGACCAAAAGAGGTTAGATGTTAATGATTTATTAAATGATTGTGTTTTCTGTTAGGGTATACTTTTCACAGATAAGGAAAAGTATGTATTTTTGAGTGTTTTTTTTTTGTCATGTGTTGTAAAGGGAATTTCTTTAGAATTGACATATCACTCTTACTGTACATGATATAAGACCTCACATAAAGGGCTGAAACAGGGTCTTTAGTTCATTGGGTAAGAGAAGTTTTTGACAGCTGTATAGTTTGGAAAAATTGGCCCATGGTTTATGATGAGCTCTGGTTTTGGGAAAGACCAGAGACAAGAGTTAGAGCATATGGAATTTATTTGGGAAGTAATTCTCAGCTATGACTAAGAGTCTGTGCTCAAATGCCTGGGAAAGTTTAAAGGAAAATGTTTGCAAAATAAATCATACCTGTGTTTGCTAAATTGTAGGACTTAGAAAACTTTTGGGTATTCTTGGACTTTTGTAATTATGTATTAAAGCTCTGAAGTTTTCTCTTTTAATTAATTTCTCTCGGTTTTATTTTAACAGTATGATTCAATTCGTTGGTTTATTCAATTAAGGAATTAATTTATTTCAAAGATTTTCTCTTCCCCCTAGTCCCTAGAGAGCCTCAAAATATTCATATTCAAGCAGTCACTACAGCGTTAGTTAATAGGAAAGATACACTGTATGTTTGTGTATTAGCTACTGGTGTTGTTTTTTCTTAATTGTCCAAGTTCCATTTGCAGTGTTTCCTGTATTTGTTTATATCAAGATAGTATGTGACATAAGCATCCTCAGTAAGTGTTGTACCAGGGAAAGTGTAGTAGGAAAAGGCAATACTACTGTTGTTTATTTCTGAAAGAATACCCTTATTTTCTCATTTTCCAAACTTTGGTAGAATTATGTGGGGGGAAATGTTCCTATTTTAAGTTAATAGTTGCAGTAACGTCTTCCTAATCTTCCTTCTGTCCATGCAGTTTCTCATGTCACCATTACACTGTTACAACTGTTTTGTAAGCCAAGAATAATTATTGTTACTCAACTCAGCTTGATTTTTCATCACACACTTAAGTATGACATCAGCACAACAGTGAAACTGAGAATGCAATAAAAAGTCCTACCATTTTTCAAAAAAAAAAAAAAAAGGTTTGTAATAGAGAAAATAATATATCTACATCTAAGGGTTTAGGAATTAGAAAATAGGAAAATAATCTCCTCACTACCTCTGCAGCTCATTTGTTTTCCTTGGTTTTTACTTTATGATAGTCATACTCACACATATGGCTTGTGGGGGCAAGACGTAGTTTGCCTGCAGTATATTCTTTACTATCTGAGAGTGGTATGATGAGGATTGTCAGAGTAGTTAGGAATATAGACTTGAGAGTCAGAATGCCTGGATTCACATTGTAGCTCTGCCACCAGCTATTTGTGTGTGACCTTGGGCAATTACTTAGTCTGAGTCTCATTTTCCTTATCTGTACAATGGGAATGATAATAGTACCTTCTTCGTAAACCTGTTGTGAGGATTGAAGAATTCTCTTGTCCCATAGAAAGTGTTCATTAATTATTGTTTTTTATGTGTACTCTAGAATCCATTTCCTCACTTACCTGATAGGAGTGACCTGTTTACTTTTCTCTTCATGCTTTTAAACCTGTTATTTGACAACATACTCCCCTACCCTGAGTGTTTTTCCTGGTTCCTAGCTAAGATCTAGCAGAGCCATGTTTTTCTTTTTCAAGATTTCACTTCAGCACAGTAGTGAAATCAACCTTAAGGAAAAAGGAGTAGGGAGAATTTGGAGTGATCTGCATCTCTTATTTTTGAGGAGTTACTGCTATTTCCCTTTTAGCCCACTATGGGCATTTGCATGATAATGGTCTGCCCTCCAGAGTTTTGACTTGAACTATAATAGTGTGTACTTTTTCTCCCTGCATACCAATTTATAAGTAAACAAAAAAAAATTGTAAATTAATAGTTGTTTTTTGTGACTGAATCTTTTTCTAAAGATGTCAATGAGCTTAATTTCCCATTGCTACCTCTATAGATATTGATTGCTAGTTATGTTATACAGCATATATCACTACATATTATAGAAATGCTAATTATCAAAAATACTTGGTTTTTTGTAGGTAGGTTGCTATCCTCAGTAATACTATGAGTAACTATAGTAACTAATTGCAGGTTAGCTATCAGAAGTAACTTTATTCAATCAATTTAGCAGTGGTTATGTTGAGTTTCCACGGTGGCAAGGGATTTTACTAGACAGTGATTATTAAAAAAATCAATAAGACATTATCTCTCCCTTTAAAGGAATAGAAAGGTAATCGTATCTATATTTATATAACATATGTAGCATGAGTACTGTTACTCTTAGTAAGAGATGTTGATCGTCAACATTTGTGATCATTCCTACAGTGTCCAGGTTCACCCTCAGGATCCTTTTCAACCCAGCACCACAGAAACCTGCTATCACTCAAATAGACTTATGAAGCTGAAACTGTTTATCACCAGTGCTATCATACAAGTTCATTCAAGGTATTGCTGTGGAAGCCCAGAAATTAAAAAGTCTTGCTCTGTGTAAAAAAGTTCAAGTGTGAAGAAGTACAAATGAGTTTTGGGTGTTGGGAAAGACATACTTAATTGGAAATGTTAAAAGCCCACAGGTACATGTTTAAAAGAGATGCTTTAAAAAGTAGATAAAAGGAGTCTTGTATAGTTACCACTCTTTCCGACTGTTTCTAGTTTAATACTGGTGTGTCCCAATACATGTTTAGTTTTAAGCATTGATGTTCTGGTAAAAAGTTAACTGCCGGCATTTAGGTGTTTGTGTGCACGCATGTGTATGTGCGTGTAACCCTGATTTGTAATGCTTGCTGATTTCCATGGTGTAAATACTTCCACCTCAGCTGACTTCAATGCAAGGTCATTGAATGGATACAGACTGGGAAGAGATACATATTTCCTTAGAGCCACTGTGAACCTGCTCACGTATAACATAGAATATATGCTCACATGTAACATATGTAACATGAGTACTGTTACTCTTGTTAGTAAGAGATCTCTCTTCCTACACTTTCTCTATCCCTCCCTCATAACATAGTAGTTATGTTGGTCTCTTTTTTGCTTATATGCATTTCTGTCCTGCCTAATTCTCTCCTTCCTTCTCTTCTCTTTTCTCTCCTCTTCTTCCCTTCCATTCCCTCCCCATTATTACAAAATTGGAATAAGCAATTTAAGAAATTGTATATATACTAGGATATTTTAAGTCTTTCTTAAGGTTTTAACAATCTGCCATTACGGAAATACTGAGCAATTGTGATTAAAATACATTAACATTCAGCTACTAAGATGTAATTGCTGTAAAATAACTGTGACTCTGGGAATTTCCTTAATGAATTTCCATTTCTTTTTTAAACTCACAGACTATTAGAAGTTTGCTTACATTCACAAATGAAGAATTTAAAACAGATGAATGATTTTAATTTCTCTCTCCAAAGATATTTTCAGTGGTGAATACTGAGAAGGGTAGAGAAGTATTAGCAGAAGAAATAGCATTAAAAGCAGGGTGGGGAGGAGATAAACATTGGGTTACATAAATTATCAATTTGTTGACCCTCCCAACCCCCACACATAATGCCACTTTGATCCTTCTAAGGTAGGAGATGAAACCTGGGTGGGGGGCAGGGGGAGAGTTTTCTCGAGGCCATAATTGACTCAGCTGAAGTTATTTAGTATTTCTGTTATCTGAGGTGGGGCAAAGAGAGAAGATAGATTTTCATCAGCATGAGGACATCAATACATGGGGCAGCTAGCTGTGTTACAGGAAAATCTCTAGCCATCTCAAATGCATCACTGGATACTCATAGCAATACCACAGATGTGTACAAGTTCAGCAGATCCTGGGATTTCTTGAGAATGTCCAAAGGTAGAGGATTGGCTGAAGTAACCTAACCAGTAATTTTGGAGAATGCTTTTGCCCAGTCAAATGCAGGAGTGATTATTTAACCCACTGCAACAACTGGGGTTGCAGCATTTCTAAACTTCCCTGTGTTCTCACACATAGATTGAATTTCAACATCTGACTTATATGACCTGTGAGGTAATACAGCCATGTATTTCATAAAAGTGTTTTCCTAAATGCTTACTTTCTGGTCAAAATCAAGAAAAAAGTAATTGTTGTGATGACTGTATGTATAGGATGCTTGGAGTATATAAGTGGCTTGTAAGACATCAATTTTACTTTGACCTTCACATATCTTTTTATAGCTAAAAAGCTGTTCGACCTTCTTTTTCTTAAATTTTTTTAGCCTCCTTTATTTTAGAACTACAAATGTTCAAGGAGTAATCAGGATGACAATAAGTAGACACAGGTTTTGAGGAGGTGTTTTGTTTATATCTGCTGTTAAAAAAATGTTTCAACAACAACAAAATGTTTTCCACAATGCTTAAATGCTTTAAAATATTCTTAGTATAACCTCCCATTAGAGATTGGTGGCAAGAGGGAATAAAAGCAAAAGTAGTTTAAGAGCAACAAAAATCTATGAAAAATAGCTTCTTTTTCTTGTTCAAATAACTCACTATTCAGAGAATTTCATTTGATACGACTTAGAGTTATGATATTATTAGATCACAGTGGATTATGTGAAATTTTGCAGTTTGCCCCTGTCTTTCACTTTCTCAGCTAGATTCTGTGGAAATGGTCAGTTGTTTCTTGGATGAATGCTTTTCTACTCCCTCATCTTATGAGGGTAGATGACTCTATTAAAAAACAGCAAATTTTAATTTGAGTTATTTGGGATAGTTGTAAGTTCTAGAAGCAGAGAGGATTATTTACTGTTTGCCTTCATAGCTACTCTGTTCCATTTAAGAAGTCTTGACATTCAGTATATGCTGATGAGATTTCACTCTTATACAGATCTCCAGTAGCAACTTCCTATTTCATTAAAAAAAAATTATATATGCATTATAATTGGTTTACATGAAAGAATGAATTTAACAGGGAGCAGATACAACTTTAATAAAGTTATGATCATTATACATAAAATATAGAATTTAATCTTTGTAAACAAGCATATTATCCTTAAACATAAAGGGAAACATACTTGGAGAGTTTGATTAAGTTGACCAGATTGCACACTTGTCAGGATATAAACCAAGAATTAAATACAAACTAGTGTACTCAGAGTATACTCTTTCCTGTCTTCTGAAATAAGGGAGAATTCATAAAGCATCATTCTCCAAAAACTGAAATTTGTTTCCCTACCATTTTCACTAAGAAAAGTATCATGTCTGGTAAAAACAAAGAAAATATTAAAATAATACTAAATTTAAGTAGTGTTGGATCTAAACCGATGAGGTCCAATGGTGTAGGGTTCATAATGGAACACTGGCTTAATAAGTAGAATCAAAGCATTCAGTATTGAAGTTGCAAGTGACATTCAAGTTGAAATTAAATGTATTACAGTGGTATCCAGCTAACCTTACATAGCATTTTTTTTAAGGTGAAGACATGGTTTTTCAGAGTAATTTGCTCACATTAAAGGATATAAAGCATAAAAAGCTCTAGTTTTTGACTTCATACTACTTATTTAATCAAGGTTTTGTTCATATATCTGTCCTTCTCACATTATGTGAGTTTTGGCCTTCGGGTCCTAGTTTAGAAAAGCTGTGGGTTTATTGACCAAGAGGACTGTCTCTTGTGTAGCTGTGAAGAGTTAACCTGACCATTATGGAGGAGTGAGCCTCAGGCTACCCCTAGACCACTTGCCAGAAGTTCATTCTGGGAAGCTGTTTTGGAAGGAGGAAAAAGGACAGAGGTTGGAAGAAGCAGAGGGAGATGCTTGCCTGTAATCCCAAATTGGGACTGTGATCTAATTTTCCCAGTTGCAAATACTAATGGGAAAATAGTCCATTCTTATCTCAGAGACTACTTATAGGTATCTTCTGCATTAACTATGTTCAATCTACTCATTATGAAACACCTTCATATCTTTTCACTGTGTGTGGATTGACTATATAGGTATCTTAACAGGAAATTATTTTTGCAATGAGTGATACCATTCAGGTTTTATTTTTGTAAATAACATCACCTTTTGTAGTCTTCTCAAGCAGTTGTGTTATCTAGCACCACAGAATATTATTAAATCTTCTCTTCAGAACTTTGAGTGTTTTAGTGCATTAAAAGTTTGGGGGAGAAAATTGCAATCCTCTATCCTGGTATTATCCATTATCCTGGTTGCAGGATAATGGGACACTATAATCACCGATTAGTGATGGGCTGTGACTGGTACCAACACTAGATTTTGACCGAAGCCTGGAAAATGGGGGATAAGTAAAAGCGTAACAATTACCTTTCAGATTTGTTTTATTCCATTGCTGCTCATTTCATTGGACACACAGGTTGTAAGGTTCTCTGCAGTGCAAAGTGAGCATTAAAAATAGAAATTTTTAATAAAGATCGGATAGCACTTGCAAATACATATTCTATAGAAAATTATAATTTGTGTATACTTGGACACACACACACACACACAAACCCAAGTGTATTTGGAGTATTCATCGTCTAATCACATAAAAACATTTCTAGTCATTACTTGTGAGTGATTTATGAGCACTCCCTGGTGGCTGTTTATTAGAACCGCTTGAAATAGCAAAAGAAAAGTTGAGTGGAAACTTAATTGCCTGGCTTCATGTAACACACTACATCCACAGTTAAAGTGTGTTTACCCAGTAAATGTTGTAAAGTACTATCCAATATCAGTTTGCTTCTCTGCTACAGAAAGTAAATGAAATAGCAGATAATTATTTTTGATTTTTAAAATGGACCTATATTTATAAAAATAAGTTGATTATACCCAAAGTTTAGAATTATAAATGGTTAAGAATTATAAGATAGTAAGTTGATTGTATCTTGTTTACTGAAATAAGACTTTATAAAGTTATATATCATCAATATCGAGGGAGAATATTAAAATTACTTTTGTATTTTTCCTAAAGCCTCTTAGTAAGGTCATGAAAAGTAACACATTCCACAGATATTATGGGATCTTGAATCTGTTGAACTCTGTGACTTGACCCCCCCCCCCCGCCCCAAACCCAGAATTACCTTCTGGGAGAAGTTTCCTCAAGCATCTTGCGTAAATATGGAAAGAAGGAGTTCCATGTGAGCAAAATTGCATTTCTCTACATTTTTTTTTAAACCCTATGAAAGTGAAGTCACCAAAGTTATACCCTGGTTCACATGTTTAATTGTAGTTTTCCACCATTTTGTATGTTATTTTCCTTTATTATGCAGTAGCAACAATAATTCTTTTAAACTTGCCAAAATTTTAAACACCTTCTTTAATTTGCACTTGGATTACTTCAAAATTGAAAAATTTTGTCCTTGTGATTGACCAGTTTGTGGGAATGAAAGACGTGTTCCCTGGGGGGATGAAGATCGGAAGCAGCCAAATTGGGTTTTAATCCACTTTGTGCCTTTGAGTGTTGTTGGCATTTCCATTTTGATATCTTGAGTTTAGATTCACATGTTGTGAACAGCGTCTCATTGCAGACAAAAGAGGCATGATATTTCAGATGTAAAATCACGCATATTTTATACTTGTTTATGGGGAAAAATAGGTTCCTGGTTGTCTACTATAGATGAATACTGTTCTGTTAAATTAATTGCAATTCAGTTTCTACCTTTGAGTAACTGCATTTTAAACCATAGGAAATTATAAGACTAAACACATAGTAGACATTATAAATTCTGTGAAGAAGGAAACATTTTTTAAAAGGCTGCCATATGTCAAATCTATGCTTGTTATTTTAAAAATGTGTATATTTCTCCTTTCATTTTTATAAAAACTTTAAGAGGTATGGGTATGAAGACACAGATTTAGCAGTTTTGATGCTGTGATTCAAATGGAGCTAGGTCTAACTTTAACATTCATGTGCTTAATATATTGCAGATGAGTTTTAGATTTTGATTTAATTACTCATATAAAATAAATTTTAATCTTGATATTATGAAGAGTTTGGCATGGTACTTACCACATAGTAAATACTGAACAAACATATGTATTGTTATCTCTATCACTCTATTAGATGTTTCTCTCCCCTTATATTTCAGTTCAGTACCTCTTTACTTTTCTTATTCCTCCAGTTTCACATTAATAGAATGAGAGTAGGAGAAAGAAAGAGGAGAAAACTGAACAAATCCAAAAACAAAAGAAAAAATGAAATATGGGAGAAATGGAGTTAAGAAATAATTCTTGCCTCATAAGGTGGTTGTTAATTATCACATCTGATGTGTTGTATCCTTTGTTTTATTCCCAGGTCATATTTACATATAGCCACATCGGATTTTGGCAGAGATTTAAACTATTAAATATGAATGTGGCTGCCAATGTCTTAGTATACAGATTTACCAATCACTTCCTTTTCTAATCCTTCCCTTCCTAATAAAAATACTTCATTCCTATTGCTTAACTCTGTCATTTTGAGATGGCATATTCTGCCAAAATATTTGAGTCCTCTCATGGCATGAAACATAATAGGTTCAAAGTGAAATTATCTTTATACCTTGTCCACCAAACACTCTTTATCTCATTTACTCTAGTTCTTAATATGATGCCCAAGTTCCAGTGCTGAGGCAAAACATCTTAATGTCCCCTTTGATTCTTCTCCCTCTAGGTCCTTTTCTGTTTTCTGAGAACACTGCCTCTGCAGTTCCCCGTTAACGATATGTCTGTACTGCAGGCCCCTGATCCTATCACCTTCTTTATTTCAAACTTGAGTTCCACTTCCAGCTATTCAGCTAGCAGATCTTGTCTTCATCTCTTCATTCTCTAACTATCCCACATATTACTGGCTTCCTAGAACAAGTTTTTACAACATTAGTTTTCTCTTTAGAAGCCAGCAGTGATTCCATGTTCAGGCTGCTCTTCCTAGATTATGAGTATCCTTTCCCTATTCCAACCAAGTTTCCTGCTAATAATACACACACACACACACACACACACACACACACACACACACACACACACTTTTTTCCATGTAGATAATGTTTTTGTTAGTTGATACTAATGTTTTAATTCTATGAAGCATGCTATGTTCCAGAACTGTTTGACATGCTTCATATTCATTCTGTATTCCCATTTTTCAAAAGTTAACTGAGGACCTGTAACTAGGCCAATGCACTCACAATCAAGATTGACTCTTAATGAGTGATTAATAAATGGTTTATTTTTCTGCATTGCATTCTCCCTTTCCACACGTCATGCTTAGTTCTACCCCCTTGCCTTTATTCATGGTGTTCCCAGTTTCTAGAATATTTTTGTCTCTTTAGTGTATGCAGTTCACATTCACCATCCAAATACTAACTGACTCATTTAGTTCTCAAGGATCTTTACTATTGTCAAAATCATTATGTGTTTATAAGGAGTTCTGCATAGTTTATCATGTAACTATTCTAATCAGTTTTGTCTTTCAATTTTTGCAAAGATTTTAGCAGTGTTTTAAGAGCATCAAATATTCATTAAATGGATAAAATTTTCGTCTTTTCTCAAATTGACATTAACTTTCTGGAAGGTTTAGTCCATGTCTTAGTTTTTTCCCTTTCTCACAGATCTCAGCAATGTGCTTGGCACTTACATAAGTACCTGGTGATTGGCTATGGGAGAGTACAGGCCATCTGTCTTTTGGGAATTTCATGGGAAAACATCTTCTCATAATGTGAACCTAGATTGACTTCAACCAAAGGGAATACTATAGATTCAGATACAGAAGTGTATTAAGTAGGTAAATACAGAATGAGATTAATTATCTGTGTCAGTTTGGAGATATTAAATGTTGTAAATTTTGAGCACTTACTATATGTAAGGCACTGAGCTAAGTGTTTTGCATTCATTGTCTTAGTCCTTAGAACGAAGTTCAGTTGTGGGGTAGATGATGCAGCTCATGTTCAGAATGGTTACACAGCAGCTGTAGGAACAGATCCCAATTTAAGCCCAATTATAAATATGTGTGCTTGTGCTGTATATGCATATCATCTTATTTAGCATCATTATTATTGGAGTTTTCAACACTGGAGTAATATCTCCCTGTTTAAGTTCACTAACTTTACATATATTAGAGCATGCTTGTTCCCATCATAACCTAAACATTCAGTAAATGTTAGCCTTTATTGTTGCCATTTTTCCAAATAACTCAGAAGTGTCCATGATACTGCCTTTCGCCTTATGCAAACAAGTTGAAAGCAGAATCAGCTATTTATTACCTCTGTAAAATCTGTGTATGTGTGTGTGTTTATGGATTTGGGGTTTCATGAGGGCAAGGAGGATTTAGAGAGTGAGAATTAAAAGTGAGGTACTTTGCTACTATTTCCAGTCATCTCTCTGTAGCAGCACGCCTGCACAGTGTATCTGGAGGGATTCTTGTCTTAGCTCATAAATGGGAATTAAGTGATGGATGTCAGACGTATCTACAGTTGGTTGTTGATGTCTTAGGATTTTGAGTGTTGATTTACTTTATATGTCTTTATGCAAGGATTTTAGGTCTTTTCAAGATCCGTCATGTCATTTTTCTGCAAAGTAGAGAATGATAATCATGGAGGGCACTAAAACTCTAGTTTTTATTTTTGTGTATACTATCCTTGTATATTTAGATATGGAATTTGAGAAATAAAACTTGACTGGGTAATAATAAGTTAAGTGAAAATAAGTGAAAGGAAAACATTTCCCTTGAAATTTTTAAATTGTGATATAATTTTATACTTATGGAAAAGTTACAAGAATAATATAAGGGACTCCTTTATACTCTTTAACGTATTTTAAAATAGTTATATGTTTTAAAAAAAAGGGTTTCTCTTCCTCTTAGCATTTGCTAATTATATAATCATATTATCACAGTGGTAAATTATAATTTTGTTTGTTAATGTAAATTTCTTCTCAACTTTATTGAGATATAATTGATATATAATATTGTGGAAGTTTAAAGTGTACAGGTTGACTTGATACATATATGTATTGCAAAATGATTATCATCATGGCATTAGCTAACACTCCCATCCTGTACATAATTACCATTTTTTGTGTTGAGAACATTTAAGATTGTGTTTAATTTTAATGCTTTATAAAGGTTTTTTCAGATGAAAATTTCCTCCCAGCATACTGTTTTTCTTAGAATTGTCTGGGTCTTGCATTCAGTCCCTGGCTCCCATACTGAAAACCTCTTCACAATATTCTCACAGATCCAAATTAAATATTTATCTGTTTTAAGGTGTAAGTAAATCCCAGTTTCGAGTTTGGGACTAAAATACTATTCATTGAAATGAAATCAGGTACAGTTTTAGCAGGGTTGGACATATGCAAACATTCAGACAAATCCCTAGTGTAAAGAATCTAATTAAATGGAAAAAAAAAATGAACCTTATTTTATTTTGTGGCTGTAGAATAACATTCTAGTGCCAAATGGAAGCGCTTTGTATGGTTCAGTTTTTAAATGATGCTTGAACTGACTGCATTAAACTAGTGTAATTAAAGGTATTTGTAAATTTAATATCTGTGCTATTTCTTAGTTAAATCTTAGAATATGAAATTAAATATTCAGGCTAGGATCTAAACATGTGTACTGTTTTCCATTTTTCATATTATTGTTAGGCTTGAGTAAAATAATTGGTGAAAATGACCTAGTAAGGTAGAAAAATACTATACAACATGCAACATATTTTTACTTCATTTATAGAAGCAAACAGGAGAACAAAAGCTGTTCATTTAAATAAGTTGAATAAAGGAGCTGTTTTTTTCAATATTTGCATGAAATTATACAGAATTTAATGTATTTGCATTTTTAATTTCAGATTCAAAATGCTAATGATGTATTAATTGCTCCACTTGAGAAATTTCGCAAAGAACAGATAGGTGCAGCAAAAGTAAGTGCTACATTTTATTCTTCAGATATCCTCCTAATAATTAAAGATGACATAATTTCAGATGTTAACATTTTTGAAATTAGATGTTAACCTTTTAAAAAATTCTGTACATCATTTTAAATTTTTGCACAGAGCCTGTTACAAAGACTGGAATTCTTTTAAGCATAAAAGATATTCTTGTACTTAATAGAGAAAGTCAGCATGTTATGGGTGAGTTCCTCCCATCCCAACAATTGTGGGAAATTAACTATTTTAACGAGTGAAGTTAAAGTAAAATTGAGACACTTTTTCCTAACTATATAAAATAAAAATTAGGTATTGGGTGTATTGAAAACTTAGGTAAGTAATAATAAAATAACTTTTATTATTTTTTGTGTTTTTTTCATTATTAATAAAAATGTGTTTGTGAAAAAACTTTAGACATGTTTCTCAAGACTTTGTGTTACTGTTTAATTGATTACAGACCAATTAAGATTTCCCTGAGCCCAATAGCTTCTGAAATTTATTTGCATCCTCTTTCTCAGACCCATACCTAAACTATCCTGCTCAACATTATATAAGGACATAAAATTTAGGGTTTCCAAAACAGAACTCATCATCTCCCATCCTTCTTCTATCTTTTCTCTATTTTGGTTTTCTATTTAGTCAATGACATACCCCTTCCCCATTCAAGCAGTATTGTCTCTTCTACTGCAGAATTATTTTTTCCTTCTTTCCTCCTTCCCTTCTGTCTGAAATATTGAAATAGCTTATGAGTTGGTCTCCTTACTTTGATCCTAATCTGTACACGTTTTTGCTGTCTTCATCCTTCTTCCAATGAAATCTTCAGTGGTTTTCCTTGAGAGATGGTTTAATTCTGATAATGAAAGCTTTCCACAATGTGCCCATTTGCAACATTTCAGTGTATCTCCTTCCTCCGGCACAATTGTCCATTCACCTGTCTCTGTATATACTCTTGACTATGTCCATGGCTTTGCACAAACTTCCCTCTTCCTGGAGTATTTTTTACCCTTCCCTGTTGAAGTCTTCTTACCTCTCCATGGCTTCATTCATATCCCAGCACCAGAAAGAAGCTTTCCTCATTCCCTCTCTCTCTCTCTCTCAAAAAACAAAAACAAAAACAAAAAACAAAACAAAAAACAAAACAAAAAACAAAACAAAAACAAAAAAAACAAAAAACAGAGAGAGAGAGAGAGAGAGAGAGCACGCAACTGGGGGAGAGGGGCAGAGGCAGGGAGAGAGAGACTCTTAAACAGGCTGTACACTAAGCACAAAGTCCAATGCAGGGCTTGATTCCATGACCCTGGGATGATGACCTAACCCAGAGTCAAGATTAGGATGCTTAACTCACTGACCCACACAGGGGTCCTGGTCTTTCTTCATATTATTTGTTCCCCTTCCAGAATTGATTATCTTTCTTATAGAATCAAGTAGTTTTTATGCTTATTTCCTGTAAGAAACTAACAAAGTCTGTTGAATTAGAGTTTTTTGTGTATTTTTCTACCAATTATAAACAATTATCAAGTCAGTGACTAAACCAGAACCATGTTTATGTTAATTAATTCAGGAAACATTTATCAGTATCCTAGTTGGCCCACTTGTGGCCAGCATGGTGTTTGATAAGATTAAGGGATACAGTTGTAAACACAACAGTCTTGCTCTCTGCAGTTGTGTCCCTTATTATCTTTTGTGGAAGGCGGACACCAAAGTAATTACAAATGCACTGAGGATTGTGATGCAAAAGTTAAGAGCAGTTTGTTAGAGTATAATTAATAAAACTGACCATGTCCAGAGGACCAGGCAACACTTTCTGGAGGAAGTATTGGTTAAACAGAGAGCTAAATGATAAAGAAATAGCTAGAAATGGGCGTTCAGAGGCGAGAAAGGAATAACCCATATTCCCAAAGAGGGAGCAGAGTGGGTATGAGCAAAGGCCTTAAAGGAGGATAGAGCCTGGCGAAGAAAAAGGTCCAGGCTGTTAGAAATATAGAGTACCATGGAGACAGATGGCATGCACACAGCTTTATTAATGGCCCATAGTATTTTGTTCCTTATTCTGAGGGTATTGTTAAGCCAAATAAAAGTTGTAGCTAGATGAGTGTTGTTATATTTGCATTTTATTTTATTTTATTTATTTAATTTTAATTTAATTTTATTTATTTTTATCATTTTTATGTTATTTTTTTATCTTTTATATTTTCATTTTATTTTATTATTTTTTTTTAACTTTTTTTTCAACGTTTATTTATTTTTGGGACAGAGAGAGACAGAGCATGAACGGGGGAGGGGCAGAGAGAGAGGGAGGCACAGAATCAGAAACAGCCTCCAGGCTCTGAGCCATCAGCCCAGAGCCTGACGCGGGGCTCGAACTCACAGACCGCAAGATCGTGACCTGGCTGAAGTTGGAGGCTTCACCGACTGCGCCACCCAGGCGCCCCTATATTTTCATTTTAAATATCCCTCTAGTTTCATGTCATGCAGGGATTGGAGGGGGCAGGACTTCCTATACCACCAATGCACACAGGACTTCTTTGGGAAAGCCAATTTGGGACTATGGGATAATGACTTCAGATTCAGAAGGTGATAGTGGCTATGGAGACAAAGGGATGTATTTCAGAGGTAAAATGGGAAAGGTAGGAAATGGGTTACATACTGGGAAGTGAGGAACAGGACATTTCAGAGATTACTCTTAGGGTTCTGGGTTGCATAATTGGGTGACTTTTGGAGTGATTTACTGAGATAGACAGCATTAATGTTTGGATGGCAAAAATGAGTTTGGCTTTAGGCATAATGAATTTGAGGTTCCTCCAAGACATCCAGGTGGGGGTGTTGAGCTTGCATGTATATATTCCTACCTGAATTTGAAATACACATTTGGGAACCATTGTCCTCTAGGTGGTGATTAAATTCATGGGTAAAGTTAGAGTCCTTCCGGGAAAGAATAGATTGAGAAGAGGACTTCTATATAGTCTGAGAACTCAACATTTGATGTTTTGAGAGAGAAAAACAGGACAGATAAGGAAGTTGAGAAGGAAGGGCAGAAGAAGGAAGAAAATAAGAATATGGGGTGTGCTCAGAGCAAGGAAGTTTTTTTTTCCAAGAATAATAGTAGCTAATCTGTATTGACATCTATATTATAGGGGTTCTTACTGAGCTATTACATCTGAGACTTAATTAAATTCTCACAAGCAACCCATGAGGTGAGTACAGGTATTACACCTGCTTTTACAATGAGGAAAATGATGAAGTGATCACAACAGATCACAGAGCTAGGATGTCTGAGTATGTGTCTGAAATTAAGCCATTTTACCTTAGAGCCTCAATTTACAATGTTTCACTTCACTGATATTTTTATAAAATTAAAGAGCTTTGTGAAAAATTCTTTAGTACAGGATATTCCAAGTGTTTTGGCCCATCTAAAGTAGAGTTTACTTGTGTAAGGATTATTCTTATTTCAAGGTTTAGGTTAGGTATAGTTAAAAGAAAATGAATAATTATACCTATTTTATTTTATTTTTTATTTTATCTTTTTTTTTTTTTTACTATTATTCTATTTTTAAACACCTCAGTTGCTGGACGTATCAGCTGAAAACACACACAGTATATTATGCCTTTTGCCTAGTCATTGGGAGGTGTTTTAAACTTGCTGTTAAATGAATTCAAATGAAATCTTGAACCTAAAGATTACTGCACTTGGCCTTTTGGTTGTGGTGATTCTGTGTACTTTATCTGCCTGATGCTTTTAGTACTAAATTGTAAGCTGCTAAGTAATCCTTGTTCAGTAAAGTGAATAAAAAAACAGGCATTTTCTTCTGAAATATATGTATAGGTCAGTTTTATTTTGGTATTGCAGAAACACCATGGTAGAAATAAAAATATTTGAAGGAGTTTATTTTTTTCTATTGCTTTACTCCCTGTTTTACTTATATATTTTCCTGGTAAATAGAGGTAATTCTACAGATGCTACTCTGCTGCTTTTTACAGTGTGTACAATAGAGGTTTCCAGGAAGTGTTCAGGCTGATGAGCTGGAAGGTAAGAGTGTCAGTTAAGTGTAGACTCCTGCAGTGCAGTCAGTGACCTCCTCAGCTTGGACCAAGTGGAAAATGCTGAGTCAAAGTAGCCCTCTCCTCACAACCAGATGATCCTATTTAACTGACATGGACTAAGTCTACAGACCACAAACATTTTCTTTTGTAGTGTGTTCTGTGGACTTTGAGACACCTGATACCTTGCTGTGCAACGCAAGGCACTGTGTGAGTTATAGTTGTGGGGAAAAAGCACCATTGAAAGCCATTAGAAAAGATTAATGATGGGGGTTCCCGCACTGAACTGAGGAGATGGTTCCTGTTTTTTGAATAGCTGAAATTATGTATAAATAGTTGCAAAGTATATTTATTTAGAGGTTCTTAGTGTGCTGGTATATGCAGAATGGAATTGTTTGCAGGCCTGACATATTACATGTGTCAGAGTATAGAATTGAATATTTGTGTGTGTGTTTTTTAATTTGTATCCTGTTAAAACTGCTGTTTCAGTTCTAGAAATGAGTAGAAAATAGGTATCCAGAATGATTAATGCAAACTAAAATTTTCACAATATAAGTATATCCAGAGCAGCATACATTACAGCAAAATGAAATATAACTTGTTTTCACATTTTATATAAATTGACAACTATATTTGGTTACATTCAAAATCGTGCCCTTGCCCCTAGTGAGAATCATTTTTAAGTCATATCTATACTTGCCAAACCTGTTCCTACATAAACTGGTGACTCCAAAAAATAGGTAGAACTCTGTATCTGAGTTCCTACTCAAAGACAAATACATTAAGAGAAATAGTGTAAACATACCTACATATCAGCCTATTACATATTTTAGGTGATGGAACCAGCTTTCAGGAGACCCAGGACTCATTTTATACATATAAACAGACTGAGCAGCTAGTTATTGGCACAGTGAGGATTAGAACTCAATTCCGTAGATTGCTGGTCTATCAAGTCCTCTATTACTCCTCTTTAGAATACTCTTTTGTGAAATATTTTATTTTGCTTACCTTTAGCAAACAAATGATTTAGTGTGCAATACATCTTAATTATAAAAATGTTTCAAGTATGCCCACTTCATTTAAAACTTGCCCACTTTGAATCAAGCCTAGTTATGTACTTAATTTTATTTTTAATTTTCCTCAGCATACAGTAGGCACTTAATACTGACTTATTTCATTAGAGATAAGATACCTGAGAAATACTGCCCATAAAAGACATTTTCATTTCCATGGGAAACATTTTTTTTTAAGACTGGTTTTCAGTTTTAAGTAGACCTTAATAGAAATCATATGAACATTGATCCATTATGGTATTAATAGAAAAATAAACAATATAATATTAGTCATTTCAAAATAGGACTGATTTTCTTTATGTTAGTTTCATGTTGAAGACTGTAATGGAACCTGGTAATTCTTGTCCCTTCATTTTCTCCATAATAGAGTTTGGTTCGGTCTCTGAGCATTTATTATTATTATTATTATTATTATTATTATTATTTTATTTATTTGTTTTGAGAGAAAGAGAGCACAAGTGAGGGAGGGGCAGGAGAGAGAGAGGGAGAGAGAGAATCCCAAGCAGGCTCCACTCTGTCAGCACAGAGCCGATTGTGAGGCTTGAACCCGTGAAACGTGAGATCATGATCTGAGCCAAAATCAGGAGTTGGACACTCAACTGACTGAGCCACCCAGGTGCCCCTGAGCGTTTATTATTTTTAAATATGTCTTGCACCTCTAATTATTTTAGCATGTTGTATCTAAAATCTGTGGACAGTTGTCACGATTAGTTTGTCACATAGTCTTAGATTTCTTTCATGTAAAAAATGGCTTCAGTCTAATTTGTTGTCTTAAATAGACAAATGACTTAGAGAAACTAGAAGGGTTATAGATGCTTTACTTATTACAAATTATAAAGTTTTTGCCATTTAACTGACTTATTAATCTAATTTAATGGGTAATACATTGGGCTCATTATGGGAACAGTCCAAAAGAATGTGGTTTATAGCATCAGAGTATGGATTTAGTACATCACCTTACTTTTCCTCCAGTTGTCAACAAGTTCTTTTTTATTTAATTTTTTTAATGTTTATTTTTGAGAGAGAAAGACAGAGTGTGAGTGGGGGAGGGGCAGGGAGAGAGGGAGACAGAGAATCTGAAGCAGGCTCCAGGCTCAGAGCTGTCAGCACAGAGCCTGATGCGGGGCTCACACTCAGAGATCGCGAGATCATGACCTGAGCCGAAATCAGACACTTACCCGAGCCACCCAGGCGCCCCTAGTTGTCAACAGGTTCTACAGAGAGGATGGTCAGGATTGATTTTGCATGTGCCGCTGATGACTGCTGTGCTGAATCTGTCTCCTGGACAGAAATTCTCTGGGGCTGAATTTTTAGGACAAATTATAAACATTTCATAGTTGTTTTGAAATTCTCTTTATTGTACTTTTTGTCATTAGAACCTATTTTATGGGGTTTGAGAATTATTGATTTTTGGTATTTGGTCATCTTTAAAAATAATAATAATAGATAACCAAGTACTATTTTACATGAAACTCATTTAATCCTTACACCAGCATATTAGATAGGAAAACTGTTACGCACATTTTATAGATAAATAAGCTGAGATGCAAAGAAGTTAAGCAAATGGGCTGAGGTCTTGTGACTAGTAAGAAGTAGAGTCAGATTTTAAACAGAAACAAGATAAAACCTATAGAGTTCTTGAGTTTCTAGAGTTCTAGAGTTCTAGAGTTTCATGTTTGATGCTCAAGAAATATTAATTAATTCCTTTATTTTTAAAGAAGGAAAATTGGCTACTTAGCTCATTTGGAGAGCAGATAGTGTCTTATAATTTACCAGCAGGTTCTATACAGTCATACACACTTGATCAAAACCTGACACATAGTACTCATAGGAACTGTGAACTTGGGTAAGTTAATTACCTTTTCTAAGTCTTAGTTTCCTATCTGAAAAAAAACTGGAGACAATAATAGGACCGTCTTCATATGATTGATGTGATAGCATAATTTGACATTTCAAATAAATTTCTTAGTGTAATTTCTTCTACATGGCAAGTACTAAGATGTTAATTGCTTTCATAGTTAATAATCAGTATTCACATTATATACTTTTTGTCAGTATTAACCAAAAGTATTACAGTAAAAATAAGATCATTGTTCATGTAGTTTAGTTTGCCTTATTTTCTTTTATAGGCAGAGAAAAATCACTGTTGATTCTAGATTATTAAGTGCAGTTCTCAGGGTTACCAAGCAAGAGGGGCCTACCTGGACAGTACCTATAGTTAAAAACACTGTAAATCTTGTGAAGTGCTATTACTTACAATAGTCCTACAAAGTATGAAGTTAGGAAGTATTTTCCATATGACTAACCTGACACCTAGAAAGATCAAGCAGCATTACCAGCAACCCAGAGGTGCAGGTGTACTTTAGCTAGGCACTCATGTCCAACCCTTCTGTTGCTAACTTAGTAATTTGGGCAGCATAATATACCTGCCTTTATCATAGGAATGTAAGTCCTTGTTTTTTGTTTTTGTTTTTGGTTTTTTTTTTTGAGTTCATATTGTATTTTCACCATCATTACAACATTCTTGTGAGGTGAATATCATCTCTAATTGATTGACCCCATTGCCACCACTAGAAAAACAAACCAGATCACATCCCCTGGAGACAGTGAGTCAGTAGTAGTCTCTTTACTTGACATGTGGTACCATTCAGTGTCTCTACATGTTTCAAAAATTGGTGAGGGTATTATTTTCTTCACATTTCAGAGTTTGCTAGTCCATTAGAAAAACTGAGCCTCCTATAGTTACAATTCTGGATAGGGACATAACCTAAAGGCCTTCTGAACAATTAAGTCAATATATATATTTATTACATCACTATATGTTAAGTGTATATGTATATGTATATACATACATAGATTATTATAACTTTCTTAAGTGGCTGTTATGTGCTCAGATAGGAGGATAAACTCTTGTGTTATATTTTTATTATAGTAAATTGAAGATACGATTATCACTTTTTGTCCCCCTCCTGATTATCCTTATGTTGATGCCAAAAGACTGATACTTAGGAAACATTTTAAGCTTCCCAGAATTTGTATATTTATAAAAGATCCTTATACTAATTTTTTAGGTCAAATATATAGCTTATTAAATTTTATTGCAATTTACAAGTGTTCTACATAAATAGTAATTGATGAAATGCAGTGGAGCCTCATAATGTTATTGTTAAAATCTATACTGAGTGAAAAACCTTGTTATTCAATAGAATTCTTCAATGGTCAGCCTTTTTGGGTGGGAATCAAGCCTTTTTCCATGTATTGAAGTCTTCTCTGTAGCAAATCCATTTACTTAAAGTTAACCTGGTGGAAGGAGAAATTCCAAATAACTAATGAAAATTTTCTAGATCCCTTGCTTTCAATAGGGACAACAGTGAGGATTTCAGAAATTCTTGGAAGTCCAGAAGTTCAAATGCTCATGGAGCATCTCCCCTGAGGACATTTCCCCTGTGAATTTTATATCTTTTCTAGAAAACAAGGTAGTTTCTTTGTTCAATAGCTGGCGTTTTTATCTGTAGATTCATTTTTTCCTCACATCTACTGGCTGCCCTATTGCAGAAGAATTTGCTACATGAGAATTTATGCTTCTTATTGCTATATACATTAACATTTTTCCTTACACCTTCTACCTTTTTAATTATCCCTTAGGTGGTCGGGAAGCTATCAGTGATTGTTATTTTTTTTCAAATTTAAATTATTAGAAATATTCCGAAACACTTAGGAAACTTTATATTGATTTCTATGGAAAACTAAACACCATAGAATTGGAAAACATTTTATTTCACACTTAAATTTTACAATTCAATGCAAGTTGCAGATAGAAACAGGTGTACATTTAAAGGATCAGAAATACATGGTTTTGTAGTACACACATTTGATGTTAACTGGAGAGCTTTGATAAAATGACTACCCTCTGTGAATAATATCCTCCTGTGTTTAATTTTATATCATAATAGTTGCTTGTTAATTGAGAAAACACACATAAATGTCAGAACTTATTTTCAGGGTGATCTAGGATGGAAGAAGGAAGATGAAGGATTTTTCAAATAATTTTTATAGAATACTAGATTTTGTATCTTACAATCTATTCTTTAGGGTTGTTGGAAATGAATTAAGTGAGCATTTAAATTTTTTTTTTAATGTTCACTCATTTTTGAGAGAGAGAGAGAGAGAGACAGCATAAGCAAGGGAGGGATGGAGAAAGAAGGTACAGAGGATCTGAAGCAGGCTCTCAGCTGATAGCAGTGAACCCAATGCAGGACTCAAACTCATGAACTGTGAGATCATGACCTGAGCCGAAATCCAAAGCTTAACCGAGTGAGCCACCCCAGTGCCCCTCAGCATTTGAATTTTAATGATACTTCATTGGGCTTTTCTTATTGCCCTCACCTATATTTTGTGTATATCATATTGGAATTAAAGCTTTATAATATGCATTGAGTAATTGGAAACCCTCTAAAGACTATAAATCAGTGAGTTAATATTTAGGAAACTTTAATAGATTTAAAAATTAAATTATGAAGAACTTCAGACTACTTTCCCTACAAAATTAATTAAACCTTTTGTTACATCTGAAATACAGAACATTTTCATATCTAGTCAAGCAAACAAAACAAAACAAAATAAACATGTACTGAGTATCTCAAAGTTGCTAGGGTCATTGTCAGGAAATATCTGCATTTGTTGAACATTCCTATTATACATACAGTTATTCTTAATAGGACATTGTTTCAACTTATCAAACTCTTGTTTTCTGTTAACAGCTTTAGTTTTTAAGTGTTCATGCTAAAATTTAGCAGTGAAAACTGAACTCGAAGCCCCAAAGAGTATCTGGTTGTTATAACAATAAAAATTTTAAAAATATCAATAGAGACCTATAAAATTACTTAAGTTTTCATTGTTCATGTCACACTGTTTATTCAGATCAAAATCAAATCTCAGCAGGAATTAAGGTAGAGCACTTTGATTCCATACTGACCCAGTTGACTGTGGGTTTGATGGTGAGACTTTTGCTGTGTTTCATTTACTTCATTCCAAAGTAATAAGATATTTTGGCATCTATATTTTTTCATCTAATAACAGGCTCTCCTCTGCTGCTTAATCCTCTGTGCCCTGCTCTGAGTCATTAGAAAGTGGATTAGCATCCCATCATCCATCTTAAGTCATTGATAAAAAAACAACAAACATTCAATTGGACAGTGTTGATCTGCTTTGTCAGGATGATGTGAAGTCTAGAGACACAAAAATAAAATATGGTGCTTGCCTTCATGGAGCTAACAGTATAGCAAAAGAAGCCACAGAAAAACAAATAATTATGATGAAATGGAATTAATGATGTATCTGAAATATGCCCACAGTATTTACATGCACAATGGAAGGAACAATTCATTCTTTTAACCAGGGGGAGGATGGCCAAGACTTTTGTGATATTCTGGTATCAGCAAGTGCAATGTAATGGCTAGCAGAAACTTTCCAGTTAGTGCAAGGGATAAACAGCATCGCAGGCAAAAGAGAAGAGTCATAATGGTGTAAAAAAAATTCTGATGGCTTTAGAAAATGGTTTGGAAACTTGATATATTCTGGTGTGATTAGAGCTGTTGCTTTTCACCTTTTTTTCCTCCCTAACATGAACCACATTAAGACATGCATTATACATCAGAATTCAATGAATACATATGCTAACATACTTCCATTACCACATATATACTCTGGTATTTTCAGTTGTATTCTACTCTAATCTTTTTCATTTCAAACAAGTGCTGGCTATAACTCATGAGACTGGTTATGTAACCCACCAATGTCATAACCCATACTATGAATAAATATTGGGTCCTTGCTTAGCATGCAAATGTAAGTGGAAAGTGAAGGCAAATTAGTGAGAAATGAGGCAAGAAATACTCAGTCAACGAAGAATAATGGAGAGTTTTGTGCTGCACCAAGGACTTTTTTTTTTTTGTTAATAATCATGATGATGATGAACAAGATATAATAGATAATGATCATACCTGTGAGATGTATTCTAGGCAGCTCACATAATATTTATTTAATCTTTACAACAACTCTATGAGGTAGGAGCTATTATTTTCATCCTCTTCTTACTATTGAGTAAACTTGAGCCACAGAGAGAATAATGTCATTTGTTAATGATTAGGCAGCTGGTAAATGACAAAGCACAGGATTGAAGCCAGGTGGTTTGGCTCTAAGGTACATGCTCCTAACCATGATACTTTAATCTTCTACTCATATGGCAGACATGATACTCATGTGGGCAGAGTCTTGGTCTACATTTTAAGATGATAACTTATGAGCAAGGTGTAAGGCTGGATGGAGTCTGAAAGACCAACTGCCAGCCACTGATTCATCAATCTTTGCATTAGAATGTTTATGAAATCTTTTTCTGCCATTAGGAAATCCAGTCATTTCTGTGTACCTGCCAGCCACACAGGCCTGGTAGCAGGAAAACCACACCAGCAGGAGGGGAACCTTTGGCCTATGTCATATAAAGGTCTTTGCAGTAAGCTACAAACCCCTAGAATAATCCTCTCCCCTTCTCAAGTAGTTCAGAGATGATCCTCTTTGTTAGCCCTGAAGTTTCCATAGGCCACTGCTTTTTTTTTTTTTTTCTTATTCTCTGATTTAGCAGCTCCTGCTATTCTAATGCTTTTCTTCTAAGTCAGTACATTTCTCCAGTCTACCACATCTTTCCTTTTTAAAACTTTTTTCTGTCCTTTCCTTTGGGTATGAGAGGCTGATGTTCCCATCTCTGAATTCAGCTGTTACCAAATTCCCAAAGGAATGATGGCCCAGGAGAGACTGATCCCACCATCCTGTGTGATATTTTACCAGTTCCAGTGCAGAGCAAGTATCCATTAAAGGACACACGTGACTCTATCCTCTTCTACCTCAGGATGATTTTCCACCGTGAAGAGTTTAAGGGTGACCTTTGTTTCCTTTTCTGTGTTTAAAGTATTAATTTCTGTTTTAAGGCCAAGATGGATAAACTGTAGGCCAAATCTGGCTTACTGCCGGTTTTTGTGTGGACCTTAAACTACGAATATGTGTGGTTTCTACATTCTTAAATAGTTTTTAAAAAATTAAAAAAACAGTATGTTATTATGTGAAAATTATGTGAAAATAAGATTCAGTGCTCATAAAGTTTTATTAGAAGGCAGCATTGCTCATTTGTTTGTGTTTTCTTTTTTAAAATTTTTTTAAATATGAAATTCATTGTCAAATTGGTTTCCATGCAACAACCAGTGCTCACCCCAACAGGTGCCCTCCTCAATGCCTATCACCCACCACACCCCCAACTCCCATCAACCGTCAGTTTATTCTTAGTTTTTTTTTTGTTTTTAATTTTTTTTTCTTTTTTTTTTTAAATTTTTTTTTTCAACGTTTATTTATTTTTGGGACAGAGAGAGACAGAGCATGAATGGGGGAGGGGCAGAGAGAGAGGGAGACACAGAATCGGAAACAGGCTCCAGGCTCTGAGCCATCAGCCCAGAGCCCGACGTGGGGCTCGAACTCACGGACCACGAGATCGTGACCTGGCTGAAGTCGGACGCTTAACCAACTGCGCCACCCAGGCGCCCCTATTCTTAGTTTTTAAGAGTGTCTTATGATTTGGCTCTCTCCCTCTCTTTTTTTTTCTTCCCCTCCCCCATGGTCTTCTGTTAAGTTTCTCAGCATCCACATAAGAGTGAAAATATATGGTATCTGTCTTTCTCTGTATGACTTATTTTACTTAGCATAACACTCTCCAGTTCCATCCACATTGCTACAAAAGGCCATATTTCATTCTTTCTCATTGCCACGTAGTATTCCATTGTGTATGTAAACCACAATTTCCTTATCCATTCATCAGTTGATGGACATTTAGGCTCTTTCCATAATTTGGCTATTGTTGAAAGGGCTGCTATAAACATTGGGGTACAAGTGCCCCTATGTATCAGCATTCCTATATCCCTTGGGTAAATTCCTAACAGTGCTATTGCTGGGTCATAAGGTAGATCTATTTTTAATTTTTTGAGGAACCTCCACACTGTTTTCCAGAGCAGCTGCACCAGTTTGCATTCCCATCAACAGTGCAAGAGGGTTCCCATTTCTCCACATCCTCGCCAGCATCTATAGTCTCCTGATTTGTTCATTTTAGCCACTCTGACTGGCATGAGGTGTTATCTCTGTGGTTTTGATTTGTATTTCCCTGATGAGGAGCAACACTGAGCATCTTTTCATGTGCCTGCTGGCCATCTGGATGTCTCCTTTAGAGAAGTGTCTATTCATGTTTTCTGCCCATTTCTTTACTGGGTTATTTGTTTTTCGGGTGTGGAGTTTGGTGAGCTCTTTATAGATTTGGATACTAGCCCTTGTCTGATATGTCATTTGCAAATATCTTTTCCCATGCCGTTGGTTGCCTTTTAGTTTTGTTGGTTGTTTCCTTTGCAGTGCAGAAGCTTTTTATCTTCATGAGGTCCCAATAGTTCATTTTTGCCTTTAATTCCCTTGCCTTTGGAGATGTGTCAAGTAAGAAATTGCTGCAGCTGAGGTCAGAGAGGTTTTTTCCTGCTTTCTCCTCTAGGGTTTTGATGGTTTCCTGTCTCACATTCAGGTTCTTTATCCATTTTGAGTTTATTTTTGTGAATGGTAAGAAAGTGGTCTAGTTTAATTCTTCCGCATGTTGCTGTCCAGTTCTCCCAACACCATTTGTTAAAGAGACTGACTTTCTGGGGCGCCTGGATGGCTCAGTCAGTTGAGCATCTGACTTCAGCTCAGGTCAGGATCTCGCAGTTTGTGAGTTCGAGCCCTGTGCTGACAGCTCAGAGCCTGGAGCCTGTTTCGGATTCTGTGTCTCCCTCTCTCTGCCCCTTCCCCGCTCATGCTCTGTCTCTCAAAAATGAATAAACATTAAACATTTTTTTTTTAAAAAAGAGACTGTGTTTTCTCCATTGAATATTCTTTCCTGCTTTGTCAAAGATTAGTTGACCATACATTTGTGGGTCCAATTCTGGAGTCCCTATTCTATTCTGTTGGTCTATGTGTCTGTTTTTGTGCCAATACCATGCTGTCTTGATGATTACAGCTTTGTACTAGAGGCTAAAGTCTGGGATTGTGATGTCTCCCGCTTTGGTTTTCTTCTTCAATAGTACTTTGGCTATTCAGGCTCTTTTGCGGTCCAATACAAATTTTAGGATTGCTTGTTCTAGCTTCAAGAAGAATGCTGGTGCAATTTTTATTGGGATTGCATTGAATATATAAACTGCTTGGGGAGTATTGACATTTTAACAATATTTATTCTTCCAATCCATGAAACTGAATGTTTTTCCATTTCTTTGTGTCTTCTTCAATTTCCTTCATAAGATTTGTATAGTTTTCAGCATACAGATCTTTTACATCTGTGGTTAGGTTTATTTCTAGGTATTTTATGATTCTTCGTGCAATTGTGAATGGGACCAGTTTCTTTATTTGTTTTTCTGTTGCTTCATTATTAGTGTATAAGAATACAACTGATTTCTGTACATTAATTTTGTATCCTGTGACTCTGCTGAATTCATGTGTCAGTTCTAGCAGTCTTTGGTGGAGTCTGTCGTGTTTTTCATGTATAGTATCATGTCATCTGCAAAAAGTGAAAGCTTGCTTTCATCTTTGCCAATTTTGATGTCTTTGATATCCTTTTGTTGTCTGATTGCTGATGCTAGCACTTCCAACACTATGTTAAACAACAGCGGTGAGAGTGGACATCCCTGTCGTGGTCATGATCTCAGGGGGAAAGCCCTCAGTTTTTCCCCATGAAGGATGATATTAGCTGTGGGCTTTTCATAAATGGCTTTTATGATGTTTAAGTGTGTTCCTTCTATCCTGACTTTCTCGAGGATTTGTATTAAGAAAGAATGCTAAATTTTGTCAAATGCTTTTTCTGCATTGATTGGCAGAATCATATGGTTCTTTTCTTTTCTTTTATTAATGTGATCTACCACATTGATTGATTTACAAATGTTGAACCAGCCCTGCAGCCCAGGAATGAGTCCCACTTGATCATGGTGAATAATTCTTTTTGTATGCTGTTGAATTCGATTTGCTAGTATCTTATTGAGAATTTTTGCATCCGTATTCATCAGGGATATTGGCCTTTAGTTCTCTTTTTTTGCTGGGTCTTTGTCTGGTTTGGGAATCAAAGTAATGCTGGCTTCATACAATGAGTCTGGAAGTTTTCCTTCCCTTTCTATTTTTTGGAACAGCTTGAGAAGGATAGGTATTATGTCTGCTTTAAATGTCTGGTAGAATTCCCCAGGGAAGGCATGTGGGCCTGGATTCTTATTTGTTGGGAGATTTTTGATAACTGATTCAATTTCTTTACTGGTTATGGGTCTGTTCAAGTTTTCTATTTCTTCCTGTTTGAGTTTTGGAAGTGTGTGGGTGCTTAGGAATTTGTCCATTTCTTCCAGGTTGTCCACTTTGTTGGCATATAATTTTTCATAGTATTCCTTGATAATTGCTCATATTTCTGAGGGGTTGGTTGTTATAATTGCATTTTCATTCATGATTTTATCTATTTGGGTCATCTCCCTTTTCTTTTTGAGAAGCCTGGCCAGAGGTTTATCAATTTTGTTTATTTTTTCAAAAAACCAGCTCTTGGTTTCAATGATCTGCTCCACAGTTTTTTTGTACTCTATAGTGTTTATTTCTGCTCTGATCTTTATTTCTCTTCATCTGCTGGGGTTGGGGTGTCTGTGCTGTTCTGCTTCTAGTTCCTTTAGGTGTGCTGTTATATTTTGTATTTGGGGTTTTTCTTGTTTCTTGAGATAGGCCTGGATTGCAATGTATTTTCCTCCTAAGACTACCTTCACTGCATCCCAGTGTTTGGATTGTTGTATTTTCATTTTCATTTGTTTCCATATATTTTTTAATTTCTTCTCTAATTGCCTGGTTGACCCATTCATTCTTTAATAGGGTGTTCTTTAACCTCCATGCTTTTGGAGGTTTTCCAGCCTTTGTCCTGTGGTTGATTTCAAGCTTCATAGCACTGTGGTCTGAAAGTGTGCAAGGTATTATCTCAATTCTTTTATAGTTATGAAGGGCTATTTTGTGACCCAGTATGCGATCTATCTTGGAGAATGTTCCATGTGCACTTGAGAAGAAAGTATATTCTGTTGCTTTGGGATGCAGAGTTCTAAATAGATCTGTCAAGTCCATTTGATCCAATGTCTCATTCAGGGCCCTTGTTTCTTTATTGATCCTGTGTCTAGATGATGTATCCATTGTTGTAAGTGGGGTGTTAAAATCCCCTGCAATTACCACATTCTTATCAATAGGGTTCCTTATGTTTGTGATTGTTTTATATATTTGGGGGCTCCCGTATTCAGCGCAGAGATATTTATAATTGTTAGCTCTTCCTGATGGATAGACCCTGTAATTATTATATAATGCCCTTCTTCATCTCTTGTTACAGGCTTTAATTTAAAGTCTAGTTTGTCTGATATAAGTATGGCTACTCCAGCTTTCTTTTGATTTCCAGTAACATGATAGATAGTTCTCCATCCCCTCACTTTCCTCTTGAAAGTGTCCTCAGGTCTAAAATGAGTCTTTTGTAGACAGCAAATAGATGGGTCTTGTTTTTTTTTATCCCTTCTGATACCCTATGTCTTTTGGTGGGAGCATTTAGTCCATTTACATTCCGTGTTATTATTGAAAGATATGGGTTTAGAGTCCTTGTCATGTCTGTAGATTTCATGCTTGTAGTGATGTCTCTGGTACTCATGTCCTTGCAACATTTCACTCACAGAATCCCCCTTAGGATCTCTTGTAGTGCTGGTTTAGTGGTGATGAATTCCTTCAGTTTTGTTTGGGAAGACCTTTATCTCTCCTTCTATTCTGAGTGACAGACTTACTGGATAAAAGATTCTCGGCTGCATATTTTTTCTCTTCATCACATTGAAGATCCCCTGTCATTCCTTTCTGGCCTGCCAAGTTCCAGAAGAGAGATCAGTCACGAGTCTTATAGGTCTCCCTTTATATGTTAGGGCATGTTTATCCCTAGCTGCTTTCAGAATTTTCTCTTTATCCTTGTATTTTGCCAGGTTCACTATGACAAGTCTTGGAGAAGATAGATTCAAGTTACTTCTGAAGGGAGTTCTCTGTGCCTCTTGAATTTCAATGCCTTTTTCCTTCCCCAGATCAGGGAATTTCTCAGCTATGATTTGTTCAAGTACACCTTCAGCCCCTTTCTCTCTGTCTTCTTTTTCTGGAATTCATATGATAAGTATATTGTTCCATATGATTGTATCACTTAGTTCTCTAATTCTCCCCTCATACTCCTGGATTTTTTAAATCTTTTTCTCAGCTTCCTCTTTTTCTGCAATTTTATCTTCTAATTCACCTAGTACCTCCTCTGCCTCTTCAATTCGTGCTATGGCCACCTCCATTTTATTTTGCATCTCATTTATAACATTTTTTAGCTCCTCATGACTATTTCTTATTCCCTTGATCTCTGTAGCAACAGATTCTCTGTTGTTCTCTATGCTTCTTCAAGCCCAGCGATTAATTTTATGACTATTATTCTAAATTCTTGTTCCATTATATTGCTTAAATCATTTTTGATCAATTCGTTAGCTGTCACTACTTCTTGGAGTTTCTTTTGAGGAGAATTCTTCCATTTTGTCATTTTGGGTAGTCCCTGCGGTGGCTCTAATCTGCAGGGCACTTCCCCTGTGCTGTTCCGAGAAACTTGTGTTGGTGGGCAGGGCCACAGTCTGACCAGATGTCTGCCCCCAGCTCACCAGTGGGGCCACAGTCAGACTGGTGTGTACCTTATCTTCCCCTCTCCTAGGGCCGGGATTCACTGTGGGGTAGAGTGGCCCCTGTCTGGGCTACTTGCACGCTGCTGCTTCCATGGTATCTGGTGTATTAGCCTGGGTGGATCTGCAAGGTGCACAGGAGTGGAGGGGCAGGCTTAGCTAGCTTTGCCTTCGGTGGTCCCTGTGGGAGGGGCCCTGTAGCTCCAGGAGGGAAGCCGACTGGTTGGAGGAATGGGTCCCCAGAAGCACAGCGTTGGGCGTTTGCAAGGTGCAAGCAAGTTCGGTGATGGGAACTGGTTCCTGTTGGAATTTCAGCTGGGGGATGGGGGAGGGAAATGGCACTTGCCAGTGCCTTGTTCCCCCTCGAAGCTGAGCTCTATCTTCAGGGGCTCAACAACTCTCCCTCCCAGTGTCCTCTCTCCCTCCCTGCTCTTTGAGAGCAGAGCTGTTGACCTCTAACATTCCAGATGTTAAGTCCCGCTGGCTGTCAGAACTCACTGAGCCTGGCCCCTCCGCTTTTGGAAGCCACACTTGGGGGCTCTGCCTTGCCAGGCATGCTGCCCCTCCACCGCCTCAGCTCCCTCCCGCCAGTCTGTGTAGCACGCACCCCCTCTTCGCCCTTTCTACCCGCTTCCATGGGCCTCTTTTCTATGCTTGGCTCTGGAGAGTCCATTTTGCTAATCTTCTCGTAGTTTTGTGGGTTATTCAGGCAGATGTGGGTGGAATCTAAGTGATCAGCAGGATGATGGTGAGCCGTCATCTTCATCTAGTATCTTGTTTTTTTTTCCTATGGCAACTCTAATCTTGTAACAGCTGAATTGTATAGCAGTCTTAGAGACCATGTGACCCACAAAGCATAATATATTTACCATTTGCTCCCTTGCAGAAAGAAATTTACAATGCTCAGTGTAAGTCTTGAAACAAATTTCAGTATTAACTGCTACAGTCTTTTAGATCTTCATACAAATGTGGACCTTCTCTGGTGTCAGACTTAATAAAGTGAAGTTGATGACTTTGCTTCCTAAGTTAGAAAACCACAGAATTTATACTAAGATAAAATTGAGTGTGACTTTGAAGAGATTAGTGGTTAAAAGTCATGTTTGCAACATAAACACCAAGATTTTTTATTTCTAGTATATTTTATCTTACTGGTAATCTTTCACCTTTGATGCCAAATATATAGTCGCAATTTAGAGCTATGGTTTTTTGCATATGGCAGTTTAGAAGAAGATAAAGAATCTTTTTTACCTCTGAAGTAGAATATATTTAAATAGTTAAGAGATGGCCAAGTAAAAACCACTTTACCATTGCTTGCTTTTGTTGAGGTTTCACATCGCAACTGGAACTGCTAAATATATGGAGAACCCTCCTCCCAACAGTGTTGTTCTAAGTAAGACTGTGGTAAATCTCATCATAGATGTAACTTTCTTTTGTTTGTGTGTACCATTTCTATACTATACAAAAGCAGCCATTAGTAATGGAAAAGATTATTTTGGTACTTCGGGATTGTATGATAAGGTGACTCATTTGGTAACCAAAATTATTGAAATTTGTGAATATGTTTGTAAAGACTTGGCACTAAATAACGAGCATGTTTGCAACTGGACACATATATTGAGAATAGTAGGGTAATGTCTATTTTTTTCACAATAATAAACAGCTCTCACTGCCTTTATCAATAGGTTTTGCTTAATACAGCTTCTTAGTGTTCTGCTTTTATTGTAAATTTTGTGTCTTTCTCTTCTGTATCCAGTCAGTAATAACATGAAGCCAAACAGAATGTTCTCCAGAGACCGTGCAGCCTACGTTTGCATTGAGAGCCTGGTGATTTACTGACTCTGAGTTGGAGAGATGACCTCTACAATTATTGTTAAAACCCAGTGAGAAGTGAAGTGAGCTCACTGTAGAAAGATTTCAGGCATTGAAAAAACTTGCCTTATTTGGTAAATGTGGTTTACTGGTCCCAGCTGGTAATTTTGGTGAGCTCATTGTGAGATGCTTTGTCTCTTTAAGCCAAATTCTTAAATTTTTTACCATTAGAATTGGAGTGCTAAATGGTATTTGTTTAGTTTTTCTTGATGTGCCATGGACTCAAATCTGAAAGAACAGTATTCCCTTTTGAAAATTAAGCTCAAGTGCATTGATATTTAAAAATTTTTCTAAGTGTATTTTCTGGTCTGTTATGTTGTTTACTTAGCCTTTGGGAAATTTTGATTTTGATTAATTCCTTGAAAAACAAGACTCCTCTGGGAAGCAAATTCATATGTATTATGAGTCTTTACTATAATACTCATAGAAGGCTATTCTATACATTAGAATTTTAGGATCAAATCTCTTAATTACCAGGTAGCACTTAATATTTAGAAAAGAAAGGTGTAGCTTCTCATGGCTTCTCTTTAAAATTCCTACATGAGGTTTGGTTGTATTCTGTATTTTCAGAGGATTTCTTTCTTTCTTTCTTTCTTTCTTTCTTTCTTTCTTTGTTTCTTTCTTTCTGTCTTTTTTCTTTTTGGAGGAAAAAGCACAGGTTTTTGAGTCAAATAGACTTGGGTTTTGATTCCTGGCAGTGTCATGTGTGAACTTAATGGCTTCAGGACAATTGCTTAACTTTGATGCCAGTAAAAGGTGATACCTAGTTCTTCCTAGGATTTGTGAGAGTTAATATATGTATGGAGGTGCTTAGTATAAAATTGCTGCTTAAAAAATGTCAAATAATTCTATTCCAGCACGGGACTTATTGTATCTTTTCCTTGGCCTGACTTTTTTTTTTTCCATGTTTAAAAATTATTTATTTATTTACTTACTTAGTTACATCCAAGTTAGTTACCATATGGTGCAACATTGATTTCAGAAGTGGATTCATTAATGCCCCTTACCCATTTATCCCATCCCCCCTCCCACAAGCCCTCTGGCAACCCTCAGTTTGTTCTCTATATTTAAGAGTCTCTTATGTTCTGTCCCCTTTCCTGTTTTTATATTATTTTTTATATTATTTTTATATTATTTTTGCTTCCCTTATGTTCATCTGTTTTGTATCTTAAAGTCCTCATATGAGTGAAGTCATATGATATTTGCCTTTCTCTGATTGGCTAATTTCACTTCGCATAAAACCCTCCAGTTCCATCCATGTAGTTACAAATAGCAAGATTTCATTCTTTTTGTTTGCCGAATAATACTCCATTGTATATATACACACCTCATCTTCTTTATTCATTCATCTGTCGATGGACATTTGGGCTCTTTCCAGACTTTGGCTATTGTTGATAGTACTGCTATAAACATGGGGGTGCATGTGCTCCTTTGAAACAGCACACTTGTATCCCTTGGATAAATACCTACTAGTGCAATTGCTAGGTTGTAGGGTAGTGCTATTTTTAGGTTTTTTAGGAACTTCCATACTGTTTTCCATAGTGGCTGCGCCAGCTTGCATTCCCACCAGCAGTGCAAAAGAGATCCTCTTTCTCTGCATCCTCGCCAACATCTGCTGTTGCCTGAGTTAATGTTAGCCATTCTGACAGGTGTAAAGTGTATCTCATTGTGGTTTTGATTTGTATTTCCCTGATGATGAGTGATGTTGAGCATTTGTTCATTTGTCAGTTGTCCTTGGCCTCACTTTTAAACTATCTGCTTTGGGGGTGCCTGGGTGGCTCAGTCAGTTAAACATCCAGCTTTGGCCAGGTCATGATCTCGTGGTTCATGCGTTCAAGCCCCATGTTGGGCTCTGTGCTGACAGCTCAGAGCCTGGAGCCTGCTTCAGATTCTGTGTCTCCCCTCTCTCTGCCTCACCCCACTCATGGGCTGTCTGTCTGTCTGTCTGTCTCTCTCTCTCTCAAAAATGAATAAACATTAAAAGAAATTTTTTAAACTGTCTCCTTTGCATTATATTTATACAACCTAACTGATTCTCTCTGCCCCATCATCAATTTTCCATGTAGTAGGAAGAGAGAGTGTTCTCCGTATCCTTATCATTCAAAATTTAGTTTAGCGGTGTTGACTAGGAGTTTATTAGAAATGCAGAATCTTTGGTTCTACTCCATATTTGTTCAATTAGTATTTTTGTTTTAACAAGATCTCTTTTTGATTCAAAAGCACAATAAGTTTTGGAAGGCATCTCTCTGTGTCACTTCTTTGTAATCCACAGCTCTAATCAATGTGGCCATCTCTATTTTGGAAATTATCCCTGGGTTTTGAAGTATTTGAATAACTTCAGAGAGGTGTGACCCAGGAGAGGACTGTGAAAGCATGTATTTTCCCCTTCTGTGCTTACCTGTCAATTCTGCACATACATGAACTTCTTTTACTATACCACCATCTCGTCTGACTGGATTGTAATTGTAAACTCCTTCAGAGAAGGATATTCTTTTCTTTTTTATTTTGGGAAAAGATAGTACGTGCTGGGGCACCTGGGTGGCTCAGTCAGTTAAGAGTCCAACTTCAGCTCAGGTCATGATCTCATGGTTCATGGGTTCAAGCTCCACATCGGGCTCTGTGCTGACAGGTCAGAGCCCGGAGACTGCTTTGGATTCTGTGTGTGTGTCTCTCTGTCTGCCCCTTCCCTGCTGGTGTCTCTCTCTCTCTCTCTCTCTCTCTCTCTCTCTCTCTCTCTCAAAAATAAATAAAAAACTTCACCAGATGCTTTTCCTCCCTCCATTAAAAAAGAAAAAGAAAAAAGATAATAAGTGCTTATCAGCATTGCTATGGGTTTCTTCTTGGCCACAAGATCACAGACTGGTGTCACCATTCCTTTTTGGGTGATTCCCATCTTCCACCCTCAGTTCCCCATCTACTTTGCCACATATTTCTGTCAGGCTTTGAGCTTGTGAATTCTGGTTGGTTTTAATTCCTTTCATCCTGCTAGAGCTATATTATAGTAGCTTTTTCCTCTCTTCCTTTCTTAACTGTTGATAATCACCTCTTCATCCTTTCTTCTAGCTTCTTTATGCATCCTTCAGATCTTCATTTTTTACAATTTCCTTTCTGTCCTCATTTCTGTTTTCAGGTGAAAAAGTCATTTGGCAGAAGGGTTAAAATCCGTAACAAAAATCTTTTGGGCTCAAATTACAAGATCTCTTATCCTAGGATCTGTGGGCTTTAGCAGTCACTGAACCCTTGTCCTGCTCAGCATACAGCCTCTGAGGTTGGCTCTAATTTATCTTTTTACATGTCTATCTTCAACTCACCACTGAGCTCTTGGAAGACAGATTCTTTATTCATTTATATATCCCCAGTGCCTGGCACAGAGTAACACAGTATATTGGTATTGACATATCATATCTGTTTGCTCATAAATAGCAAAATTCCAAAGACTCAAGGTGCTATATGCTTGATTTAGGAAACTGCATAGAGAAGAATGTTAATAAAAACAGTATGTCCAGAAAAAGGGACAGGTTTAATCATTGGGGTCTAGAAGAAGGATGGTAAGAGTCTTTTGAATAACTCCAGAGGTGAGTGTGGTTCTCAGGCTGCCATATATTTTTTTAGAAATAGTACCAGGAGTAGTTTTTCATGTCTGGACAATATTGAACATTTTGATGCTGGTAAGTTAACACTTATGACAACAATCTATGCAATTTTTCACCCTTAAAATCCATCTTATGAGCAACATTAACAAGCATAATTATAATAATCACTTAATATTTATTTATTTATTGAGAAAGAGGGAGAGAGTGCACATGAGCGGGGGAGGGGCAGAAGGAGAGGGAGACAGTGCTGTCAGTGCAAAGCCTGACATGGAGGTCGAACTCATGAACCACGAGATCATGACCTGAGCCAAAGTAATATGCTGAACTGACTGAGACACCCAGGTGCCCCAACATTAAGCAGAATTAGAATGAGAACTCAGATAGTGGCTATTTCTCCCACTTTGATTTCCTTCACTTATATCCTGTAGTCATGCCATATATGTGGTTTCCCATTATATCCTCATTATAGGATACAATGTACAGTTGTTTATTGTCTTGATCATAACATAAAACCTACTAATTTGGGATTGGTATCGTTTGGTTTTCTTTAGTTACTGTATATTTTTCAGGTTATCATTTCAGCAAGATTTATAATGGTAGTAATTAAAACTTAAAACTTCTTTTAAAAGCACTAAGGTTTTTGTTATGTGTGGTGGTGGTTTAGCATAAGCCACATCATCTTTTTGCTCTAATGTCCCAAAGGCTTTGGGTAGCATTCTTTCTTTTACTCTTCTATTTATTTTCAGTTTCAGCTACGTTAGAAGCTAGGAATTTATTTTTGTAAATAATCTTATTATAAGTCTAATAAACTCAAAAGATCTTGAAAGGAATCATTTGCTCCTTGCTAGCAAATTGGTTCTAATATGTTACATAGAAGCCAAAATGGAGTCATTTGATGATGAAGTCACAAAAATGAAAGTGTCGTTAGTGAAACAAAACAGAATTATAGCACTTTGTCTGCTATTTAATTCAGGTTCTTTTTCCCTTCCCGTCTCTCTCAATTTCTTTTCTATTATGACTTTACTATAGGGAAATGTATCATTCATATTTCAGGATATTTCTAAATCCTTCCTGGGCATTGTCCTCCAGAGAACTAATAATCAGATAAAGGAATTTCTGGATTCAGGAGAGATATGGAGTTTTCTTAGGGTACAAAGAGAGCTGAGTTGTACTGGAAAGCCACACACCAGTTAGAATGCTAAAAGCAGTGAGTCTTGGAAATGCCAAGGTAGATAGAGTACCTGGGACGCTGTATAGCAGTGAAAAATTGGAAATCTTTGGGTTGCATATAATTTGTGTAAGTGTCCTTGCAGATTCAAATCCAACCATTTCTCCCTATTTGGTCCTCCCTGACCATGAGCCTGAGATATGGGTGCACAAGTGGCTTGCCTCAGAAAACTTTCCTTTCCTTACTGGGTATGTGTCATATACCCAGTTGCAACATTAGATCTGGCAGTGTTCAAAGATGACCTGGTTTGATCATATACAGATGAAGCAGAGTTTATTAAATGATGGAATTTGATGTGGATTCTGATAGATTCCAAAGACTTTCTCCTCTTCTGCTATGCCCTGTGGCAGGGCAGTAGCTTTGGGAAAGTAAACAACTATTTTCCCCTCATGCCTGACATGGCATAAATCAAGGTAAACAGTCCGAGATCAGGTCCTCTGATTTCATCAACTCAGTTGCAGCAAGAGAATTTAGGGAGCCAAGTGTATTGGTTATGTTACATTGAATTGATTTCCTCTAGAGTCTTACAGAACCTTTAATGACAAGAAATCAGGTAGCCAATTCTGAGGCATGTGAGACAAATGAGAACAGATAGCACTCTTGCTGACATTTATTTTTTTACACACCTCCAAGCAGTTAATTCTGATACTACCTGTAGAATAGTGTGAGATCCCATAGATTAAGCATGCAGTCCTACACACCTAAGCCCCAATCACAAGTCCTGCTTTCAGATGCCAATCACAAGTCCAGGTTGTCAAACCTGTACTTATGACCCACTGGTTATAGATGGAAGCTTCTCATGACCCCTGCTTTGGGTTTGATTAATTTGCTAGAGCAGCACACAGAACTCAGAAAAACATTTTACTTACTACATCACCAGTTTACTATAAAAGGGGTTAACTTGGGAACAGCCAAATGAAAGGGATGCATAGGGCAAGGAATGTGGGAATGAATATGGAGCTAACATACTCTCCCAGCACCTCTATGTGTTCATCAGTGTGGAAGCTCTCCAAATTTCATCTTTTCGTGGTTTTATGGAGGCTGCATTACATAGGAATGATTGATTGAATCATTGGCTATTTAATTCAGTTTCTAGACCTTCTCCCCTCCCTGTAAGGACTGAAGAAGGGAAGAAGGGTAGGACTGAAAATTTCAGCCCTACAATCACATGGGTGGCTCCACTGGCAACCAGTCCTCATCATAAGGGGCTTTGCAAAAGTTGCCCTACTGACATAAACTCAGGTATGTTTGAAGTGGGCTTGTTATAAATATCAAGACATACTTAGCATTCTTAGGAAATTTCAAGGTAGTTTTAGGAGCTCTGTGCCAGAAATCAGGATGGAGACCAAATCTATATTTATTATTGTAAGACAGTATCACAATTCTCAACCCCCACAAAAGGAAGCATTATCAAAAACATGGCTTAATTGTAATTCCAAGAAAATGTTTCATAGGGCTTTTATTCACAGATGAATCAGGAACAAGTCTGTATAGCCCATAGCAAGTTTCTTTTATTCTCCTGTTTGTGTGTCTCTCCTCCCCCTCCTCTCTGTTTCTCCTATTTATATATTGTCTTCATATCATTAGGTCTGCAAATATTTATTAACCTTCTCCATGGCAGGTATGGATTTTTCTTAGACCCTGAGGTACACAGGTGAGTAAGCCATAGGAAATAACTTAAAGTCAGCAACTATTGATGGGTAAAATAGAGACTGTTTATGTATGTGCCATGATAAATGCTGAGTTAGAGGTATATGTAGATGCAAAGTGCTTTGAAGACACGAAAGGGCACTTGATCTAAGTGGAAATCCAGTCTCTGAAAAGGTGATGGTTGAGGTGTCTTGATGGATAAGTAAAAGTTAGCCAGAGGAAGAAGGGCCCTTCTGTCAGAACAAAGAGCATAGGCAAGGCAAGCAAGAGATTATAGTGGTGTGTGGGAAGAACTTCAGGAATGTTGGTATTACTGGAGCATAAGATAGGAAGTTGGAAGTGTTGGAGATAAGACCAAAGACAGATGGAAGTGCTTCATTCTCAAAGGCCTTGTTTGCTTTGCTAAGAGGTTTGGGCTTTCTTCTTCAGCTTTGGAGAACCATTTACCTAGGCGAACATGATAAAAAGAACTGTATTTTAGATTAATTATTCAAACTAAAATATGGATAACAGAGGAAGGACCAACACCTGCAGGAAGACCAGGTAGGTATTAATTAGTTGAGCTAGGAGACATCAAAGTCCTAAGTTATTGCAGTGATTTTGAAATATATTTCTAAACTTTCTTCTACTTCTGTATTTGGAGATAAAAATCATAGGTAGGACCCATGGATGAAGATGTTTAAGGAAAAGGAGGAATCTGAAAGAATGGCAGGTTTCCTGATCTCAGTTCATGGAATAACCTTAAAAAGTCCTGTTTTTTTCTACCTAGAAACCTCTGTCATTTTTTATGCCTGAAATCACCCCTTATATTCATAAAACTAGCAAGTTATGAGAGATTTATTGAATTGGTACCTTGCACTTATGCCTGTATTGTGTTATTTCAGACCCCGATTGTCTCTTGCCTGTACCTCCTCTCTCAAATGCTTCCTTCATTTTGCTACCAGAGGAGTCTTCTTTAAAATAAGTCTTATCTTTCTCTGTCCCTCAACTTAATGCCCAGTAAAATATCTCTGAATAATGTAAACATGAAGTATACGGTCTAGGGTCTAAAATTTTTGAAGGTGTATGAGTATTGACAGCCATGATTTATCTCTGAAATTGCTTTTTTGGTTTTGGCCCATGTAAATCAAGAAATCTCCTCCACTAGACTATGAGGGCCTCCAGAATAGGCAGTATATCTTGTTGGTGTATGGGCTTTAGTATCCTGAGTACTTAGTAT
The DNA here is from genome assembly GCF_014898765.1 of Herpailurus yagouaroundi. Lineage (NCBI taxonomy): Eukaryota > Metazoa > Chordata > Mammalia > Carnivora > Felidae > Herpailurus > Herpailurus yagouaroundi. Next base: position 28,708,910 of record NW_024412411.1, read on the forward strand.
TCATTGAATAAACCAGGATATTTGGTGGGAAGGGTATCCTTTCTTAGATGATCCCTAGAGGAAAGCACTAAAAGGAAAAATATATGGTAAAATATCCTGAAGCAAAAGTCCTGTATAATATGGGCAGAGACACTGGACAAGTTGCAACAACCTAAGTACCTTGAAAGATAAGCCTTTCACTTTATGTATTTTGGAATGAGCACTGGGGCAAGCTAGCTGTGCCCTGGGAGTAGAATGTTCTAAAAACAGATGCTTTGACTGGTGGCTCTTTATCTGTATCAGATTATAACCAACAGTAGTCTGTTTCTTGAATATTCTATTTGCTAATGAATCAGTTACATTGATTCAAGTTTAAAAAGATATTGCTGTAGGCTTATCTCTAATTCACACTGTAAAATCTGGTCTTTAGGCCTGTATTTAGAAAGCATAATTAAAATAAGCCATCTTTATAAATATAAATGGAACTCACTGTATGATATGTGTCTAGATCCAAATGAAGAATGTTATATTCATGAGAAAGATCTTATAGTGACTTATAGAAAAGTGTTAAAATGTCAGGTTTTAGTCAGTCATCATAATTCCCAAGTACTGTCAAGTTAGCTGTTGATTTCTGTCTCCAGTTAGAAACACATTTTATTTCTGGGTTTCCATAAATTGTCTGTGACTGAGCTTTCAGGAAGAAATTCTCTGCTTTATTTGGTCACATTTGTTGTTATTGTCTCATGTCTACCAGCATAGTCAGGTATGCTAAGTAGTTTAAGAATTCTTCTTTATGACTAACATAACTATCTCAGAATCAGTCCATTTCCTTCTCTTTCCTCAACTGGAGTTGGAGAACAGGTGGTCACCATGTGACATACTTGTATTTTAAAAGCAACTAAAAGAACTTGTAGATTATTTCCTTTGTCTCAGATTTCCCTCCTGTAGCTCATCATATGTTCACCACAATGCCAGGAACATTTGAATAATATGATTTCCATGGAGAGTTGAGGAATCCTTTTATGATAAATGACAGAATCCTTATTCAAGCAACACTGCTCTTTACAGAAACATTTAAAGGTGTGTGTGTGTGTGTGTGTGTGTGTGTGTGTGTGTGTGTTTATTTAAGGGGTTGAATTAGGGCTTTTGAGTCTTTGTGTTTTAAATTTCATCTTTAGGGGCGCCTGGGTGGCGCAGTCGGTTAAGCGTCCGACTTCAGCCAGGTCACGATCTCGCGGTCCGTGAGTTCCAGCCCCGCATCGGGCTCTGGGCTGATGGCTCGGAGCCTGGAGCCTGTTTCCGATCCTGTGTCTCCCTCTCTCTCTGCCCCTCCCCCGTTCATGCTCTGTCTCTCTCTGTCCCAAAAATAAATAAAAACATTGAAAAAAATTAAAAAAAAAATAAATAAATAAATTTCATCTTTATATTACTGTAAATTAATTTTATTCATATGTTCCTAGTCTTTGATTGAAGTTGGGCTGCATGCGATGGAGAGAGAATATTGGGACTGTAGGAAAGAACAATTAATCTCTATTCTTAGCCTTTGTATTAAAATGAACTTTCTCATTAATTTTAGAGTGTTGTTAATAATATGCAAAATAGATTAAGTTGGGCTAAAACTTTCCTTTACTCTTACTTGAAATAGACCACAGTGAATGACCAATAGGCCATAGATAAGAAGGTGAGGAAAAACTTAGAATCACAAATAATTGACAAATAATACAGATGATTATTCTATTCAGTTTAGTTAACTGAAAAGAAAATTAATATATCCTTTAGTATAAAATTTATCTTTCACTGAGAAATCAGAGTCTTTGGAAATTTATTTAAATCTATGAAAATCACAATTCTTAAGTATTTATTTACACTAATTGGTGTATGAATAGTTGAAAAAAAGAATAATACAAATTATTGGTAATAATTAATTTTGCTCTGTGAGCACAGAGCCCGATGAAGGGCTTGAACCCATGGACCACGAGATCATGGCCTGAGCTGAACGAAGTTGGACACTTAACCAACTGAGCCACCTAGGCACCCCCAAAATAACCATATTTCTTAAGTGAATCAATATGCACAGTTGATGGGAAAATTTATTTTAGCTTTTCTGCATTGTTCATTTTTACAACTTGATTGCTTTAAACTCTTTATTTTTATTTTTTTAATGTTTGTTTATTTTTGAGAGAGACAGAGACAGAATGTGAGTGGGTTAGGGGCAAAGAGAGAGGAAGACACAGAATCTGAAGTAGGCTCCAGGCTCTGAGTTGTCTGCACAGAGTCTGATGCGGGGCTCAAACTCACAAGCTGTGAGATCATGACCTGAGCTGAAGTCGGATGCTCAACCAACTGAGCCACCCAGGTGCCCCTGATTGTTTTAACTCTTAAAACTAGATTAAGATTGTCATTAAAAACCCTTGTTAGCTATTTTTTGGGGGAATAGTGAATCACTTCATGCCTGGGAGTTAAGTGCACATTTCATTAACTAAAGTCTATTTTTTTTTTCCTGGTATTTTTTGATAATATAAGAAAGAAGCATTGTTTGAAAGTGATAATTTTGAATTTTAGAATGGTTGTATTTCAGTGAAAATAAAGACTTTTCACTCATCCATTCTTTCTACTCTGACATTTTGAAGAAATGTCTAAATGTATTCTACTAAATAGTCTTTCAGTATATTTCAGTTTTAATAGAGTTAGGTGTGACCAGTCCTTGCTTAGCTGGCATAATTGTAAACATAGTTTAGACATTAGTGAGCTATATAGGAATGGTAATGTTGGTAACTTCACTGAGACATGATATGACTCTAGACTACACAGACTACATTTCCCAAATGTTCTCATAGTTTTTTATATAACAAAGGAACTTCTTGATTATAAAGCAACAGTGATCTGTAGCTAATTAAACTTCAGGCACAAACAGCACTGAATGCTGAAATTACACCGTACAGTAAAATTTTTAAAAAATGTATTTTTGTGAATGAAAACAGATTTGTTCTTAAGTATGTGGCTTAAGCCTTGAGACTTGAAAGTAACCAACTGATGGCACTACCATCCAACCTCCACTGTAACTATCAAGACCATGTTCAGAAGCAGCAACCTTCAAGATTCTCTATTTCCTTTAAGATTTTCACTGTTCTCATCAGTTAATGTGAAATTTTGAGAAAGGGATTTTGCCACTGGAATCGAAAACCCCAAACTTAAGAAGACAAATGAGCAACTAAGATAGTACTGACTGAAAGTGGGAGAGTAGATATTTCTTATAATCTCCACCTTCCTAAGTGTTGACATTTATCTTATTGTAGCAGGGATTGTTTGCCAGTTGGCAGGGCCATACCGACAGTGACCAGCCCTCTGAGGTATTTCTCATGGTGGCTCTGTTGGGAAAAGCTTACACACAGCAACTCCAGAGAAGCAACCGTGTTTTTTTGCATTAAGTAATCAGCTACTTCATCTTGTACTTTTTCCAGGATGTTTAACCTGAAGTTGTGCAATCTACCTCTTTTATATATGACAAATAAGGTGACCAGGTCCCCAGAGTGGTTAAGTGTTCAGGGAAATACAACTAGTGATGAAACCCAGAGGATAGCAATGATTGTTTGACAGTGTTTACAGAATTGGCTGATAAGCCATTCATTCAATAGTTACACAATGGATGTTTCTTATGTGGGAAGTACCACATTAGCTTATAGTCTAGTCCGGGATTTCTCAGCCTCGACACTGTTATTATGGTGGGCTGAATCAGTCAATCAAAACCAATGTCTGTCTCTGTCTCTTTGTCTCTCTCCCATCTTCACACTGGGAAGCCCTTCAGTCTGGATATGCATATCAGAACTTGTACAGAAATACCTGCAACACAGAGTGCCTGGGTGGCTCAGTTGGTTAATCATTCAACTCTTGGTTTCAGCTCAGGTCATCATCTAACAGTTCATGAGTTCAAGCCCTGCATCGGGCTCTGGTCTGACAGTACAGAGCCTGCTTGGGATTCTCTCTCTCTCTCTCTCTCTCTCTCTCTCTCTCTCTCTCTCTCTCCCTCTATCCCCCTCCTTTTTTCTCTGCCCCTCCCCTACCTCTCTCTCTCTCTCTCTCAAAATAAATAAATAAGCTTAAAAAGAAAGAAATACCTGTAATAATAAGTTTTTTTTCTGGAACTATTCTTTTTTTTAATTTTATTTTTTTATGTTTTTAAATTTACATCCAAATTAGTTAGCATATAGTGCAACAATAATTTCAGGGGTAGATTCCTTAGTGCCCCTTACCCATTTAGCCCATCCCCCCCCACAACCCCTCCAGTAACCCTCAGTTTGTTCTCCATATTTATGAGTCTCTTCTGTTTTGTACCACTCCCTGTTTTTATATTATTTTTGTTTCCCTTCCTTTATGTTCATCTGTGTTGTCTCTTAAAGTCCTCATATGAATGAAGTCATATGATATTTGCCTTTCTCTGACTGGCTAATTTCGCTTACCATAATACCCTCTAGTTCTATCCACATAGTTGCAAATGGCAAGATTTCATTCTTTTTGATTGCCGAGTAATACTCCAGTGTATATATACATACCACATCTTCTTTATCCATTCATCTGTCGATGGACATTTGGGCTCTTTCCATACTTTGGCTATTATTGATAGTGCTGCTGTAAACATGGGTGTGCATGTGCTCCTTCGAAACAGCTCACCTGTATCCTTGCATAAATGCCTAGTAGTGCAATTGCTGGGTTGCAGGGTAGTTCTATTTTTAGTTTTTTGAGGAACCTCCATACAGTTTTCCAGAGTGGCTGCACCAGCTTGCATTCCCACCAGCAGTGAAAAAGAGATCCTCTTTCTCCACATCCTCACCAACATCTGTTGTTGACTGAGCTGTTAATGTTAGCCATTCTGACAGGTGTAAGGTGGTATCTCATTGTGGTTTTGATTCATATTTCCCTCATGATGAGTGATGTGGAGCATTTTTTCATGTGTTAGTTGGCCATCTGGATGTCTTCTTTGGAGAGGTGTCTATTCATGTCTTTTGCCCATTTCTTCACTGGATTGTTTGTTTTTTGGGTGTTGAGTTTGATAAGTTCTTTATAGATTTTAGATACTAACCCTTTATCTGATATGTCATTTGCAAATATCTTCTCCTATTCTGTCAGTTGCCTTTTAGTTTTGCTGATTGTTTCCTTTGCTGTGCAGAAGCTTTTTATTTTGAAGAGGTCCCAGTAGTTCATTGTTGCTTTTGTTTCACTTGCCTCCAGAGATGTGTTGAGTAAGAAGTTGCTACAGCCAAGATTAAAGAGGTTTTTGCCTGCTTTCTCCTTGAGGATTTTGATGGCTTCCTCTCTTACATTGAGGTCTTTCATCCATTTTGAGTTTATTTTTGTGTATGGTGTAAGAAAGTGGTCCAGGTTCATTCTTCTGCATGTTGCTGTCCAGTTTTCCCAGCACCACTTGCTGAAGACACTGTCTTTATTCCATTGGATATTCTTTCCTGCTTTGTCAAAGATTAGTTGGCCATACATTTGTGGGTCCATGTCTGGGTTCTCTATTCTGTTCCATTGATCTGAGTGTCTGTTCTTGTGCCAGTACCATACTGTCTTGATGATTACAACTTTGTAGTATAGCATGAAGTCTGGGATTGTGATGCCTCCTGCTTTGGTTTTCGTTTTCAAAATTGCTTTGGTTATTTGGGGTCTTTTCTGGTTCCATATGAATTCTAGCAGTAGTTGTTCTAGCTCTGTGAATAATGCTGGTGTTACTTTGATAGGGATTGCATTAAATATGTAGATTGCTTTGGGTAGTATTGACATTTTAACAATATTTGTCCTTCCTATCCAGGAGCATGGAGTCTTTTTCCATTTTTTTGTGTCTTCAATTTCTTTTGTAAGCTTTCTGTAGTTTTCAGTGCATAGATTTTTCACCTCTTTGGTTAGATTTATTTCTAGGTATTGTATGGCTTTTGGTGCAACTGTAAATGGGATCAATTCCTTGATTTCTATTTCTGTCACTTCATTATTGATGTATAGGAATGCAACCGATTTCTTCTCATCAGTTTTATATCCTGGAACTTTGCTGAACTCATGATTCAATTCTAGCTGTTTTTTGGTGGAATCTTTTGGGTTTTCTATATAGAGTATCATGTCATCTGCGAAGAGTGAAAGTTTGACCTCCTTCTGGACAATTTGGATGCCTTTTATTTCTTTGTGTTGTTTGATTGCAGAGGCCAAGACTTTCCATACTGTGTTGAATAACAGTGGCGAGAGTGGACATCCCTGTCTTGTTCCTGACCTTAAGGGGAAATCTCTCAGTTTTTCCCCGCTGAGGATATTATTGTTGGGTCGTTAATATGTGGCTTTTATGATCTTGAGGTATGCTCCTTCTATCCCTACTTTCTTTTAGGGTTTTTATCAAAAAAGGATGCTGTATTTTTTTTTTTAATTTTTTTTTTTCAACGTTCATTTATTTTTGGGACAGAGAGAGACAGAGCATGAACGGGGGAGGGGCAGAGAGAGAGGGAGACACAGAATCGGAAACAGGCTCCAGGCTCTGAGCCATCAGCCCAGAGCCTGACGCGGGGCTCGAACTCACGGACCGCGAGATCGTGACCTGGCTGAAGTTGGACGCTTAACCGACTGCACCACCCAGGCGTCCCGTGGGATGCTGTATTTTGTCAAATGCTTTCTCTGCATTTATTGAGAGGATCATATGGTTCTTGTCCTTTCTTTTACTGATGTGATGAATCACGTTAATTGTTTTGCAGATATTCAACCAGCCCTGCATCCCAGGTATAAATCCCACTTGGTTATGGTGAATAATTATTTTAATGTATTGTTGGGTCCGGTTGGCTGATCTCTTGTTGAGGAGTTTTGCATCAATGTTCATCAGGGAAATTGGTCCATAGTTCTCGTTTTTAGTGGGTTCTCTGTCTTGTTTTGGAATCAAGGTAATGCTGGCTTCATAGATGAGTTTGGAAGTTTTCCTTCCATTTCTATTTTTTGGAACAGCTTCAAGAGAATAGGTGTTAACTCTTCCTTAAATGTTTGGTAGAATTCCCCTGGAAAGCCATCTGGCCCTGGGCTCTTGTGTTTTGGCAGATTTTTGATTACTAATTCAAATTCCTTACTGGTTATGGGTATGTTCAAATTTTCTATTTCTTCCTGTTTCAGTTTTGGTAGTGTATATGTTTCTAGGAATTTGTCCATTTCTTCCAGATTTCCCATTTTATTGGCATATAATTGCTCATAATATTCTCTTATTTTTGTTTTCATTTCTGCTGTGTTGGTTGTGATCTCTCCTCTTTCATTCTTGATTTTATTTATTTGGGTCCTTTCCTTTTTCTTTTTGATCAAACTGGCTAGTGGTTTATCAATTTTGTTAATTCTTTCACAGAACCAGCTTCTGGTTTCATTGATCTGTTCTACTGGGTTCTTTTCTGGTTTTGATAGCATTAGTTTTTGCTCTAATCTTTATTATTTCCTGTCTTTTGCTGGTTTGGGGTTTATTTGTTGTTCTTTTTCCAGCTCCTTAAGGCGTAAGGTTAGGTTGTGTATCTGAGATCTTTCTTCCTTCTTTAGGAAGGCCTGGATTGCTATATACTTTCCTCTTGTGACTGCCTTTGCTATATCCCAGAGGTTTTGGGTTGTGGTATTATCATTCTCATTGGCTTCCATATAGTTTATAATTTCCTCTTTAACTTCTTGGTTAGCCCATTTATTCTTAATAGGATGTTGTTCAGTCTCCAAATATTTGTTACCTTTCCAAATTTTTTCTTGAGGTTGATTTCAAGTTTCAAAGCATTGTGGTCTGAACATATGCACGGTATGATCTATATCTTTTTGTACTTGGTTAGGGCTGATTTGTGTCCCAGTATGTGGTCTATTCTGCAGATCATTCCACGTGCACTGGAGAAGAATGTATATTCCGCTGCTTTAGGATGAAATGTTCTGACTATATCTGTTAAGTCCATCTGGTCCAGTGTGTCATTCAAAGTCATTGTTTCTTTGTTGATTTTTGGATGAGATGATCTGTCCATTGTTGTGAGTGGGGTGTTGAAGGCTCCTACATTTATGGTGTTACAACAGATGAGTTTCTTTATGTTTGTGATTAATTGATGTGTATATTTGGGTGCTGCCACATTTGGTGCATAAATGTATACAATTGTTAGGTCTTCTTGGTGGATAGACCCCTTGATTCTGATATAATGCCATTCTGCATCTCTTGATACAGTCTTTATTTTAAAGTCTAGATTATCTGATATAAGTATGGCTACTCCAGCTTTGTTTTGTTGACCAGTAGCATGATACATAGTTCTCCATCCCCATATTTTCAGTTGAAGGTGTCTTTAGGTCTAAAGTGGGTCTCTTGTAAATAGCATATAGATGGATCTTCTTTTTGTATCCATTCTGTTACCCTATGTCTTTTGATTGGAGCATTGAGTCCATTGATGTTTAGAGTGAGTACTTAAAGATATGAATTTATTGCCATTATGATGCTTGTAGAGTTGGAGTTTCTGGTGGTGTTGTCTGGTCCTTTCTAATCTTTGTTGCTTTGGGTATTTATATATACATATATATATACATACACATACATACTCACCTTTTCTCCCCTCAGAGTCCCCGTTAAAATTTCTTGCAGGCCTGGCTTAGTGGTCACAAACTCCTTTAATTTTTGTTTGTCTGGGAAACTTTTCATCTTTCCTTCTATTTTGAATGACAGCCTTGCTGGATAAAGAATTATTGGCTGTATATTTTTCTGATTCAGCACATTGAATGTATCCTGTCACTATTTTCTGGTCTGCCAAGTTTTTGTGGATAGGTCTGCTGCAATCCTGATCTGTCTTCCCTTGTAGGTTAGGGACTTTTTTCCCCTTGCTGCTTTCATGATTCTCTCCTTGCCGGAGTATTTTGTGACTTTGACTATAATATGACTTGTTGATGGTTGGTTTTTGTTGAATATAAGGGTGGTCCTCTGTGCTTCCTGGATTTTGATGTCTGTGTCTTTCCCCAGGTTAGGAAAGGTTTTCACTATGATATGCTCACATAACTCTTCTACCCCTGTTTCTCTTTCTTCATGTTCTGGGACCCTTATGATTATGATGTTATTTCTTTTTAATGAGTGACTGATTTCTCTAATTCTTAAATTGTGCTCTTTTGCCTTCATCTCCCTCTTTTATTCTGCTTCGTCATTCTCTATAAGTTTCTCCTCTATATCGCTGATTCACTGTTCTGCCTCATCCATCCTTGCTGCCGCAGCATCCATCCATGATTACAGCTCAGTTATAGCATTTTTAATTTCATTCTGACTAGTTTTTACTTCTTTTATCTCTGCAGAAAGGGATTCTAATCTATTTTCAACTCCAGCTAGTATTCTTGGATGTCTGGTTCAGACATCTTGCTTGTATCTGTGTTGGTTAAATCCCTGGCTGTCATTTCTTTGTGCTCTTTCTTTTGGGGTGATTCCTTCGTTTTGTTATTTTGAAGGGAGAAAAGGAATTAATGTGGCAGAAAAATTAAAATTAAAAATATTAAAATAAAAAAAATATTAAAATTAAAAAGTAAACACACACACAGACAAATCGAATAAATGATGCTAAATCCTAGTTGTGTTTTGGTCTGGGTGTTGAAAGTGGTTTTACTGATTAGAGAAAAAAAAGCAGGGGGGAAGGAAATCATTTGGGAATTTGAAAAAATGAATACACTGAAGTAGACTAAAATCAGATGATGGGAGTAAAATAGAATTTGAAAATATTTACACAAATAAAGAATATAGTAGAAAAACATTAAAGAAAAATATTTTTAATTAGAATTAAAATAAAAATGAATTTTTTCTCTTGCTGTATTCACAAAAAAAGAAGAAAGGAAAAAGAGAAAAAAAAGGAAATAGTTTGAAAATTTGAAAGAGAATACACTGTAGTAGACTAAAATAAAATGAAAGTAAAATAGAATTTGAAAAAAATTACATAAAAGCAATAAGTATAGTAAAAAAATTAAAGAAAAAATATTTTTAATAGAAATGGAAAGTAAAAATGAAGTTTTTTTTTTCTTTCTGCATTCAAGAAAAAGAAAAGAAATGAAAAAGGAAAAAGAGAAGGGAAATCGTTTCAAAATTTGAAACACTGAAGTAGACTAAAATAAAGTGACATAAGTAAAATAGAATTTGAAAAAATTACACCAAAGTAAAAAAAAAATAGTAAAACAGTTAAAGAAAACGATTTTTAATAAAAATTGAAAATAAAAATGATTTTTTTTTCTTTCTGTATTCAAGAAAAAGAAGAGAAGTGAAAAAGAAAAAAAAAGGAAATTGAATAGATGGACCTGCTAATGGATTGAAATAGGACTGAAATTACTTCGTTTTCCCGTAGACGTCAGACTATGAAGTGCATTATAGTCCATAAACTAAGTAGGCGGTGATACTTGTGTTCTTGAAGAGGGAGGTTGGCCCAGTTGGACGGGGCTCAATGTAATGGCTCCATTCTCCACTAGATGATGCTGCTAGTATTCTGGGGTGCGGTATTGTGGCATTCGTAGGTGTGTATGTGCATGCGCGGGAGCGGTGAACTTGGCGTCACCCAGCTACCCAGTCTCTAGTATCGGAAGTCTGTTCTCCCCGATCATCAATCGCGAACCCGTCCTCTGTCTTCAGCTTTCGTCCACGTCCCACTTTTTCACTGTCCATGATCAGACCCCAGGCAGTACCTCTCTCCCGAGTTTTGTCTCAGATGCAGCTGTTTTCCCTAGCCCCTTACTTCTGAAGGACTGGGGCTTCGACCCGTTCCGCTCCTCTGTGGGAGGGTCTCACTGAGCAATGGCTGAATGAGCAATGGCCGAATGCTGGCTGCACCCAGGAATGCCTGCTGGACCCTGCTGCTGCCGGTGCCCCGAGACTGCAGCCAGGTGCCAGCCTGCCCCAGAAAAAGTTCACAAGATAGTGTAGTGGCAGCTTTTCAGGGATTATGGAAAATCACAACACACATCTGGCTCCAGGCTTCACCCTTAATGACCTGGTTCCAGCACCAGCGAATGTGGCCATTTACTGGGGTCTGATGGGACCAGGTGGCTTCAACAGTCTCTACCAAATGTCCTGCCAACAGTTGAACCGCTTTCCTCGTGTGGCCTGAGAACCTCCTGGACCCCACTCTGTTCCTGGGGATTCGCCCTTCCCACCAGAGCACCACCAGGTGTCAAGCTGCAGAGCTGCAGCCTTTGCGCTCCCCTTGTTTACAGTCTTAATGGAATTTAAACCCTCTCCTTTCTCCTTTTTCCTTTCTCCCTTTTTAGTTTAGTCCCTGCGGGTGTTGCCAATTTTTCACTTTCTCTCCAGCTGTTTTTGGGGAGGGGTGCTTTTCCCATATTCTCCACCCACCCCCTAGTCTCTGTCCTCTCTCTGCCCGCAAAAGCACTTCCCTTCCTGTGGCTTCTTGCTCCCCAAGGTCAGCTCTCCATGCCATGTACCTGCTGAATTCTGTGGTTCAGGTTATGCAGATTGTTGTGTTAACCCTCCAATCAGTTTTCTAGGTGTGCAGGATGGTTTAGTGTTGGTCTGGCTATATTTCATGGACATGAGACACACAAAAACTTTCCATGCTGTTCTGCCATCTTGGCTCCTCCTCATGGAACTATTCTTTTAAGAACACAGATCTTTCTTTCTTTCTTTCTTTCTTTCTTTCTTTCTTTCTTTCTTTTCTTTCTTTTCTTTCTTTTCTTTCTTTTCTTTCTTTCGTCCAACCTAGCTCAGGTCATGATCCCAGGATTGTGGGATTGAGCCCTGAGTTGGGCTCTGCACTGAGCGTGGAACCTGCTGAAGTTTAAGTTTCTCTCTCTTTCCCCCTGCCCTTCTCCCCTGCTCAGGCTTTCTCTCTCTCTCTCAAAAAATAAGGAAGGAAGGAAGGAAGGAAGGAAGGAAGGAAGGAAGGAAGGAAGGAAGGAAGGAAGGAAGACAGGTTATCCCAAGCTCAAGGAAGAGTAGAGTAAGTGAGTAGGCATGTCATTTTGCAGTGCAAATTTTGTTGCAGGATTTTTGACCACTATTCCCGGTATTCATTATCTTGCCACTTCGAAGAATGAAGAGGCGGACACAAAATGAGCAGCAGGCAAAAGTTTATTAGAATATGAGATGAAGAAGAAAAGATAGGAGAGCTGTCTTTACAGAGAGGGGACATTCGAAAGTGAATGCCCAAGGACTATGGGCAGGGTTCCTTGTTTTATAAGGTTCTGGTCAGCCTTCCCCCTTCACTTTCTTATTCCTTCTCAGGTTCTACCCTCATCTAGGGTAGATGGAAAACTCTAGGTGCTGGGTTGTCCATTCCTGATTGGCTCATTTGCATTATATGAGGGGTGGTTTGTGGCCCTATTTAGGTCTTTTGTCAAATTCCTGAGGGGGAGTAGGTGGGGGTCTGTTACATTCTTAAGAGGAACCTTATACCTGATGGGGTTTGCTGTGGTCAGACACTCCCAGCATTATTTCAAAATAGGTGTTTTTACCCACCCAGGGAAATCAGGCCCTAATCTTTCCCTCTCTGCCTACTGAATCCTATCTTCTCCTATCATGTGCATTCATTTCTACTTGTTATGGCTTTCATCTCCTTTTTCAGTTGGATACAGTGCTTCTCATAAGCAGTCTTTGTCATAGTCTTGTATTTCCATGTTTGTTTTTCCTTCCATATTTTAAATGGTTTTTGAATTTTGTGATTTAGATTTTTAGTTCTTTAAGTCCTTTGTCATCCAAGAAAAACAGAGATTTCAGTGTTGGCCATGAAAAAAGCTTTAGGTTACCTTTAATTAGGAAATCCCTAGATTCACCTAAGGTAATTTTCCAAATATCCTGCCTACTATGCAGACTTGTGTAACCTTAGTTTTATTCATGGTGTAATGCCAGAGCCCTTAAGATTATAGCCACACCGGACTATCCACCTCCTGGTTCCAGTCTTCTCCATTTTCCCACAGTCACAGAAGATTGACAATGGAAAACCATCAGAAACTGAACAGCATTCTCTCTCCCCCATGTCTAAAGTAACATAAGTACTTCCTCTGCTTTCTGCTCTTCTTGTCTTTCATCCCTTTTCTTCCCCTTGTCCCTGTTTCAGCCATTTGTTCACTTTACTATAAATTTCCCTCTAAGCACTGCCTTTGTTTCAACCCACAAGTTTCAGTAAATTATGTTTTCATTTAGTTCAAATTATTTTAAAATCTCTTGAGATTTCTTTTACCCATGTATCATTTAGGAGTATATTTTGTGATTTTTTCCCCCCCAGGTATCTTTTTGTCATTGATTTCTAGTTTAATCCACTGTGGTCTGAGAACAGAAATTTTATGATTTCTGTTCTTTTAAATTTGCTAAGGTGTGTTTTGTAGCCCAGAATGTAGTGTGTCTTGCAGAAGAATGTTTCCATGTGAGCTTGAGAAGAATGTGTCATCTGCTGTGGTTGGAATGAGATGGTCTGTAAACGTCCATTACATCCAGTTGACTGATGATACTGTTGAGTTTAACTGTGATCTCACTGATTTTTCTGCTTGCTGGATTTGTCCATTTCTAAAAGATAAGTGTTGAAGTCTCTAAATATGATAGTGGATTCATCTATTTTCTTTGACATTTTTTCAGTGTTTGCCTCTTGTATTTTGATGATTTGCTGTTAAGTGCATACACATAAGGATTGTTATGTCTTTTGGAAAAACTGACCTCTTTATTATTATGTAATATCCTTCTGTATCCTTGATAATTTTCTTTGCTGTGAGGTCTGCTCTGTCTGAAATTAATATAGCTACTTTTGCTATCTTTTGATTAGTGTCAGTAGGGTAGATTTTTCTCTAGTCATATACTTTTAATGTATATGTCCTTATATTTAAAAAGGCTTCTTATAGACAACATATAATTGAGTCTTGTCTTTTTTGATCCACTATGACAATGTGTGTGTTAATCTGTATATTTAGTACATTGGTGCTCAAAGTGACTATTGATGTAGTTGAATTAATATCTGTCATATTTGTTATCTTCCATTTGTTGCCCTTTTTTTGTTGTTATTCCTATGTTTGTCTTCCTTTTTTTTTTGCCCTTACTAGTTTTAATTGAGTATTTTATATGATTTTATTTTCTCTTCTTTCTTAGCATATCAATTATACTTTCTTTAAGCCTTTTTTATAGTGGTTGCTCTAGAATTTTCTTTTTTTTTAATATAAGTTTATTTATTTTGAGAGAGAGAAAGAGAGAGAGAGAGAGAGAGAGAAAGCATGCACAAGCAGGGGAGGGGCAGAGAGAAGGAGAGACAGATCCCAAGCAGGCTCTGTGCCATCAGCACAGATACCAATGTGGGGCTCAACCTCACCATCTGTGAGATCATGACCTGAGCTGAGATCAAGAGTTGGACATTTAACAGACTGCACCACCCAGGCGCCCCTGCTATAGAATTTTCTATATACATTTACATCTAATCCAAATCTACTTTCAAATATGCTATACAGCTTCACTGGTAGTGCAAATAACTTATAATAACAAAATACTGCTGATTCCTCCCTTTTATCCCTTGTACCATTGCTGTCCTTCATTTCACTTATACATAAGCAAACATATATATAAGCATACAGAATTGAATACATTGTTGATGGTATTATTTTATGTTAGCTTATTTAAGAATAAGAAAAAAAATAAGTTTTTATTTTATCTTCAAGTGACGCTCTTTCTTTCTTCATGTATCCCGGTTTTTCACTATATCCTTTTACTTCTCCCTGAAGAACTTCTTTTAACATTTCTTACAAGATGTGTCCTCAGTTGTTGTTAGTATGACAAAGTCTTTATTTTACTTTTAAAGGAGAATTTCATAGGATATAGAAAATTAAATTGGTCAGGGTATTATTCCCCTGTACTTAAATATTTCATTCTACTCTTTTATCTTGCTTACATACTTTCTGAGGAGAAGCTGGTTGAAATTCCTATTTCTGCTTCTGTATAGGTAAGATTTTTTTTTCTTCAGGTTTCTTTCAAGATTTTTTCTTTATCTTTGACTTTTCTGCAGCTAAAGTGTGTTAGGTGTGACACATTGTGTGCTGTAGATACAGCTTTTCTGGGTACTTCGCCTACTTTCTTCTGAACTTTCTAGAACTGTGGCTTGATACCTGATATTAATTTGGGAAAATTCTGTCATTATTGCTTCAGCTATTGCTTATTTCTTCTGTTCCTTCCTTTTGTCGTTGTCCCACAGTTCTTGAATATTCTGGGTTTTGTTTGTTTGTTTTATCTTAGCCTTTTTTTTTCTTCTTTCTGCTTTCAAAGTTTTGAAGTTCCTACTGACAAATACTTAAGCTTCACTCAGCCATGTCCAGTTTACTAATGAGCCTTTCAATGACATTCTTCATTTCTTCAACAGTGTTTGTTTGTTTTTTATCTCAAACATTTGTCATTCCTTCTTAGAATTTTCATTTCCATTTCCATTACTCATCTGTTCTTGCATGTTATCTGCTCTCTCCTTTTGAGCTCTTAGCATATTAATTGGAATTTTCAGAAACCTTTGGTCTGATGAATGCTAACATTTCTGCCCAAACTGACTCTCATTCTGATACTTACTTTGCCTCTTCAAACTCTTATTTATTTTTTTTTTTTTTTTGGCTTTTAGTATGTCTTACAACTTTTTCTTGATAGCCTGGCATGATGCACTTGGCAAAAGGAACTAAGCTTTAGTAATGTTGGCAGTGAGGTGTAAAGAGAAGGGGAAGCATTCTGTAGTCCTATTATTGGTAAGCCTGTGCTCCTGGACTATGAAACTCACCACTGCCTCTCAGGTTGCCTCCCCACTCCTTTCTTCTCAGCTTTAGATGAGACAGAATGGTGAGAAGAGGCTGGAATTTGGTATTTGCCTGCCCCAGCTCTGTTAGGTTCGTTTTAAAAACACTAATATGTAGATGATGGTAAAATAGTTTCTCCCAAGAACAGAATGCTCTAGCATATTTTAAAATATTTACTTCTCCCTACTGAAGGCAGCAGGAGAGGATTTTTCTCTATTTTTTTTACTTGGAGAATTTCCTTGAGCCCTTGTATGTAAAACTAATAAAATCATGTGGAGGTGGGGGAAGCTGTATGAGTGGGCCCCCTGGAATTTTACCTCTCAGACCTATCCATAGTGAGCTCCAGCAACTCTATAATTACAGTTCATGTATTTCTACCTGGGTACAGATTTCCAAGGGGATTTTTGCTTCAGTAAATTACAATTCTCTGTATCTACCTATTTGGCTCTCAATTTTGGGGCATTGGTTTGCCCTGTGACCTTACTACTTCAATGGGTCTAAGAAGACTTATTAATCTTTCAGTTTGTTCCTCTTTTTACTTCTTAGGACAGGGCAGCAGCAACTAAGCTCCTTACACCCAGGACCAGAAACCAGAAGTCCTCTTTATTCTCTTAATCTCACCTGTACCAACCCCTCCACCTTTTTTTTTTTTTTTTTTTTTTTTTTTAAGGAGACAGGATTTAAAAGTGCTGTAGTTTGAATCTTCAGGCTTCTTTGGATCACATTTTACTATGCAAATAGCATGGGCTTTCAAACTAGACAGTTGAGTTTGGTTATCCACTGCATCCATTATAAATCTTCTCTGATGGTTTCATGTTTGTGGAATGAGGATACTTCCTCTTACTTGTAGGGTTTGCATGTGGAGCTCTGGTGTGCAAACTACAACTTTGTAGCCACTTAAAGAAAGATTGGTTCCTGTCGATTGAGCATCCGGCTCTTGGTTTCAGCTTAGGCCATGATCTCATGGTTCCTGGGATTGAGCCCTGTGGGGGCTCTGCGCTGACTGCAGAGCCTGCTTGGGATTCTCTCCCTCTCAATCTCTCTCTCTTTCTCTCTCTCTCTCTCTCTCTCTCTCTCTCTCTCTGTCTCTCTCTCCCTCTTTATTTCTCTCTAAATAAATAAATAAACAAAAATATTTAAAAATATACAAAGATTGGTTCCTTCTTTCAGTTTTCTTCTCAGCCTTGGTCAGCCTGAGTAGCAGTATCACCTACACAATGGGAATTTAATAAAGGCTCAAAACAATAAATTCATAAAAAACTAATTTGTGAGCAAGATGTCAGAATACCCATAGAAAACTTCCTCTTCCCTGTATTCTAATTCTATCACTTTCTTAGTACCCTTCTAACATTTATCTTTCTGTACCTCTTTCAATATAGTCTATATATTCCCACCCTCTAAGTTATTTCTCTTTCTCTTCTCCCATTTTTAGACTGAATTTAATTTTTATTGAAGATATAAAAAGTTTTTAAAAATTTAATAATGTACAAAGGTTTATAAATTATAAAACAAATCAACTGCCTACCCCATCTCTCTGCTCTGAAGTTCTGTTCCCCCAAATCAGCCACTTTTCTTTATTATTTTATATTAATTTCCATTTTCCTAAATAATAAGCTCAGTCATATATTTTGCTTCAATTTTAGACATTAAATTAGTTTACCTAAAATAGAACATTAATATTACACACTTTTACCGTACCACAGCCACTGCTACGCCATATATATTTCTGCTCTTGCCATCCATCAGATATTTACTCAGAGTTTTTAAAACTAGTGGTCAGTATTTACATAAGAAAGAAATTATTGTTCATAGGTAAGCCCTACCAAGATCTATGATTACATTTCCATTCTTGCATGTTTTTCTTTTTCCTAGAGTTAATAATTGCCTTGTTTGTAAAATCAAGATAAAATTCTCTGTTTTCAAATGCACAAATGTAGTTACGGAACATATATTACGTTTGGACACATCAGAACCTTTCTTTTATTCATTTATTTTTTTTAAGAAACATTGCTACTGGACCTCTCATCTTAACTGTTTGCTTTCATAGGTTTACTACTCCATCTGTTTTCATAGAAGTTCACATTACCTTAATCTTGGGAATTCCCTTCGTTTGAACTAGATCCTGTGTTTTGGTTTTGGTTTATTCCTTCATTTTAGTGAAGCGCATCTGTCAATATCTTTCTGAGAAATGGTACTTGGGTAAATTTTTTGAATATGTTTACAAATATTTTTATTCTACATTTAAATCTAGATTGCCAGTTTTACTGGATATATAGCTCTAAATTGGAATTATTTATTCCTCAGAATTTTGAATGCTTTCCACTTTTTTTTTCAATATATGAAATTTATTGGCAAATTGGTTTCCATACAACACCCAGTGCTCATCACAAAAGGTGCCCTCCTCAATACCCATCACCCACCCTATCCTCCCTGTCACCCCCATCAGCCCTCAGTTCTCAGTTTTTAAGAGTCTCTTATGCTTTGGCTCTCTCCCACTCTAACCTCTTTTTTTTTTTTTTTTCCTTCCCCTCCTCCATGGGTTTCTGTTAAGTTTCTCAGGATCCACATAAGAGTGAAAATATATGGTATCTGTCTTTCTCTGTATGGCTTATTTCACTTAGCATAACTCTCCAGTTCCATCCACGTTGCTACAAAGGGCCATATTTCATTCTTTCTCATTGCCATGTAGTACTCCATTGTGTATATAAACCACAATTTCTTTATCCATTCATCAGTTGATGGACATTTAGGCTCCTTCCATAATTTGGCTATTTTTGAGAGTGCTGCTATAAGCATTGGGGTACAAGTGCCCCTATGCATCAGCACTCCTGTATCCCTTGGGTAAATTCCTAGCAGTGCTATTGCTGGGTCATAGGGTAAGTCTATTTTTAATTTTCTGAGGAACGTCCACACTGCTTTCCAGAGTGGCTGCACCAATTTGCATTCCCACCAACAGTGCAAGAGGGTGCCTGTTTCTCCACATCCTCGCCAGCATCTATAGTCTCGTGATTTGTTCATTTTGGCCACTTTGGCATGAGGTGATACCTGAGTGTGGTTTTGATTTGTATTTC
The DNA here is from genome assembly GCF_014898765.1 of Herpailurus yagouaroundi. Taxonomy (NCBI): domain Eukaryota; kingdom Metazoa; phylum Chordata; class Mammalia; order Carnivora; family Felidae; genus Herpailurus; species Herpailurus yagouaroundi. Next base: position 28,727,698 of record NW_024412411.1, read on the forward strand.
CCTGATGAGGAGCGATGTTGAGCATCTATTCATGTGCTTGTTGGCCATCCAGATGTCTTCTTTAGAGAAGTGTCTATTCATGTTTTCTGCCCATTTCTTCACTGGCTTATTTGTTTTTCAGGTGTGGAGTTTGGTGAGCTCTTTATAGATTTTAGATACTAGCCCTTTGTCCGATATGTCATTTGCAAATATCTTTTCCCATTCCGTTGGTTTCCTTTTAGTTTTGTTGGTTGTTTCCTTTGCTGTGCAGAAGCTTTTTATCTTCATAAGGTCCCAGTAATTCATTTTTGCTTTTAATTCCCTTGCCTTTGGGGATGTGTCGAGTAAGAGATTGCTACGGCTGAGGTCAGAGAGGTCTTTTCCTGCTTTCTCCTCTAAGGTTTTGATGGTTTCCTGTCTCACATTCAGGTCCTTGATCCATTTTGAGTTTATTTTTGTGAATGGTGTGAGAAAGTGGTCTAGTTTCAACCTTCTGCATGTTGCTGTCCAGTTCTCCCAGCACCATTTGTTAAAGAGACTGTCTTTTTTCCATTGGATGTTCTTTCCTGCTTTGTCAAAGACTAGTTGGCCATACGTTTGTGGGTCTAGTTCTGGGGTTTCTATTCTATTCCATTGGTCTATGTGTCTGTTTTTGTGCCAATACCATGCTGTCTTGATGATGACAGCTTTGTAGTAGAGGCTAAAGTCTGGGATTGTGATGCCTCCTGCTTTGGTCTTCTTCAAAATTACTTTGGCTATTCGGGGCCTTTTGTGGTTCCATATGAATTTTAGGATTGCTTGTTCTAGTTTCGAGAAGAATGCTGGTGCAATTTTGATTGGGATTCATTGAATGTGTAGATAGCTTTGGGTAGTAATGACATTTTGACAATATTTATTCTTCCAATTCATGAACAGGGAATGTCTTTCCTTTTCTTTAAATCTTCTTCAATTACCTTCATAAGTTTTCTATAGATTTCAGCATACAGCTCTTTTACATCTTTGGTTAGATTTATTCCTAGGTATTTTATGCTTCTTGGTGCAATTGTGAATGGGATCAGTTTCTTTATTTGTCTTTCTGTTGCTTCATTGTTAGTGTATAAGAATGCAACTGATTTCTGTACATTGATTTTGTATCCTGCAACTTTGCTGAATTCATGTATCAGTTCTAGCAGACTTTTGGTGAAGTCTATCAGATTCCATGTATAATATCAAGTCATCTGCAAAAAGCGAAAACTTGATTTCATCTTTGCCAATTTTGATGCCTTTGATTTCCTTTTGTTGTCTGATTGCTGATGCTAGCACTTCCAACACTATGTTAAACAACAGCGGTGAGAGTGGGCATCCCTGTCGTGTTCCTGATCTCAGGGAAAAAGCTCTCAGTTTTTCCCCGTTGAGGATGATGTTAGCTGTGGGCTTTTCATAAATGGCTTTGATGATGTTTAAGTATGTTCCTTCTATCCCGACTTTCTCAAGGATTTTTATTAAGAAACGGTGCTGGATTTTGTCAAAGGCCTTTTCTGATCGATTGACAGGATCATATGGTTCTTCTCTTTTCTTTTATTAATGTGATGTATCACATTGATTGATTTGCGAATGTTGAACCAGCCCTGCATCCCAGGAATGAATCCCACTTGATCATGGTGAATAATTCTTTTTATATGCTGTTGAATTCGAGTTGCTAGTATCTTATTGAGAATTTTGGCATCCATATTCATCAGGGATATTGGCCTGTAGTTCTCTTTTTTACTGGGTCTCTGTCTGGTTTAGGAATCAAAGTAATACTGGCTTCATAGAATGAGTCTGGAAGTTTTCCTTCCCTTTCTATTTCTTGGAATAGCTTGAGAAGGATAGGTATTATCTCTGCTTTAAACGTCTGGTAGAACTCCCCTGGGAAGCCATGTGGTCCTGGACTCTTACTTGCTGGGAGTTTTTTGATAACAGATTCAATTTCTTCGCTGGTTATGGGTCTGTTCAAGCTTTCTATTTCCTCCTGATTGAGTTCTGGAAGAGTGTGGGTGTTTAGGAATTTTCCATTTCTTCCAGGTTGTCCAATTTGTTGGCATATAATTTTTCATAGTATTCCCTGATGATTGTTTTTATCTCTGAGGGATTGGTTGTCATAATTCCATTTTCATTCATGATTTTATCTATTTGGGTCATCTCTCTTTTCTTTTTGAGAAGCCTGGCTAGAGGGTTGTCAATTTGGTTTATTTTTTCAAAAAACCAACTCTTGGTTTCGTTGATCTGCTCTACAGTTTTTTTAGATTCTATATTGTTTATTTCTGCTCTGATCTTTATTATTTCTCTTCTTCTGCTGGGTTTAGGCTGCCTTTGCTGTTCTGCTTCTATTTCCTTTAGGTGTGCTGTTAGATTTTGTATTTGGGATTTTTCTTGTTTCTTGAGATAGGCCTGGATTGCAATGTATTTTCCTCTCAGGACTGCCTTCGCTGCATCCCAAAGAGTTTGGCTTGTTGTGTTTTCATTTTCCTTTGTTTCCATATATTTTTTAATTTCTTCTGTAATTGCCTGGTTGACCCACTCATTCGTTAGTAGGGTGTTCTTTAACCTCCATGCTTTTGGAGGTTTTCCAGCCTTTTTCCTGTGGTTGATTTCAAGCTTCATAGCATTGTCGTCTGAAAGTATGCATGGTATGATCTCAATTCTTGTATACTTATGAAGGGCTGTTTTGTGACCCAGTATATGATCTATGTTGGAGAATGTTCCATGTGCACTCGAGAAGAAAGTATATTCTGTTGCTTTGGGATGCAGAGTTCTAAATATATCTGTCAAGTCCATCTGATCCAATGTGTCATTCAGGGTCTTGTTTCTTTATTGACCATGTGTCTAGATGATCTCTCCATTTCTGTAAGTGGAGTGTTAAAGTCTCCTGCAATTACCATATTCTTATTAATAAGGTAGCTTATGTTTATGAGTAATTGTTTCATATATTTGGGGGCTCCCGTATTCGGTGCATAGACATTTATAATTGTTAGCTCTTCCTGGTGGATAGACCCTGTAATTATTATATAATGCCCTTCTTCATCTCTTGTTACAGACTTTAATTTAAAGTCTAGTTTGTCTGATATAAGTATGGCTACTCCAGCTTTCTTCTGACTTTCAGTGGCATGATAAATAGTTCTCCATCCCCTCACTCTCAATCTAAAGGTGTCCTCAGATCTAAAATGAGTCTCTTGTAGACAGCAAATAGATGGGTCTTGTCTTGTTTTTTTATCCATTCTGATACCCTATGTCTTTTGGTTGGCGCATTTAAACCATTTACATTCAGTGTTATTATAGAAAGATACAGGTTTACAGTCATTGTGATGTCTGTATGATATGCTTGTAGTGATGTCTCTGGTACTTTGTCTCACAGGATCCCCCTTAGGATCTCTTGTAGGGCTGGTTTAGTGGTGACAAATTCCTTCAGTTTCTGTTTGTTTGGTAAGACCTTTATCTCTCCTTCTATTGTAAATGACAGACTTGCTGGATAAAGGATTCTCGGCTGCATATTTTTTCTGTTCAGCACATTAAAGATCTCATCCCTATTATTTCTGGCCTGCCAAGTTTCAAAAGAGAGATCAGTCAGTAGTCTTATAGGTCTCTCTTTATATGTTACGGCACATTTACCCCTTGCTGCTTTCAGAATTTTCTCTTTATCCTTGTATTTTTCCAGTTTCACTATGATATGTCCTGCAGAAGATCGATTCAAGTTACGTCTGAAGGGAGTTCTCTGTGCCTCTTGGATTTCAATGCCTTTTTCCTTCCCCAGTTCAGGGAAGTTCTCAGCTATAATTTCTTCAAGTACCCCTTCAGCACCTTTCCCTCTCTCTTCCTCCTCTGGGATACCAATTATGCGTATATTAATTCTTTTTAGTGTATCACTTAGTTCTCTGATTTTCCCCCTATACTCCTGGATTTTTTATCTCTTTTTCTCAGCTTCCTCTTTTTCCATAACTTTATTTCTAGTTCACCTATTCTCTCCTCTGCCTCTTCAATCCGAGCTGTTGTCGTTTCCATTTTGTTTTGCATTTTGTTTAAAGCCTTTTTCAGCTCCTCCTGACTGTTCCTTAGTCCCATGATCTCTGTAGGAATAGATTCTCTGCTGTCCTCTATACTGTTTTCAAGCCCAGCGATTAATTTTATGACTATTATTCTAAATTCACTTTCTGTTATATTATTTAAATGCTTTTTGATCAGTTCATTAGCTGTTGTTATTTCCTGGAGATGCTTCTGAGGGGAATTCTTCCGTTTGGTCATTTTGGATAGTCCCTGGCGTGATGAGGACCTGCAGGGCACTTCCCCTGTGCTGTGGTGTATAACTGGAGTTGGTGGGTGGGGCCACAATCAGCCCTGATGTCTGCCCCCAGCCCACCGCTGTGTCCACAGCCAGACTGATGTGTGCCTTCTCTTCCCCTCTCCTAGGGGCGGGATTCACTGTGGGGTGGCGTGGCCCGTCTGGGCTACTTGCACACTGCCAGGCTTGTGGTGCTGGGGATCTGGTGTATTAGCTGGGGTTGGTACGCAAGGTGCACAGGGGCAGGAGGGGCAGGCTTAGCTTGCTTCTCCTTAGGTGTTCCACTTCAGGAGGGGCCCTGTGGCAGTGGGAGGGAGTCAGACCCGCTGCTGGAGGGGTGGCTCCGCAGAAGCACAGCGTTGGGTTTTGCACCAAGGAAGCAATTTTCCTGGCAGGAACTTGTTCCCTTTGGGATTTTTGCTGGGGGATGGGCGAGGGAGATGGCGCTGGCGAGGGCCTTTGTTCCCCACCAAACTGAGCTCTGTTGTCCTGGGGCTCAGCAACTCTCCCTCCCTTTGTCCTCCAGCCTTCCCGCTTTCGGAGCAGAGCTGTTCACTTATGACCTCCCAGATGCTATGTCGCGCTTGCTGTCGGAACACACTCCATCCGGCCCCTCTGCTTTTGCAAGCCAGACTCGGGGGCTCTGTTTGGCCGGCAGGCTGCCCCTCCGCCCAGGCTCCCTCCTGCCAGTCCGAGCAGTGTGCACCGCCTCTCTGCCCTTGCTGCCTTCTTCCGTGGGCCTCTCCTCTGCGCTTGGCTCCAGAGACTCCATTCTGCTAGTCTTCTGGTGGTTTTCTGGGTTAGTTAGGCAGGTGTAGGTGGAATGTAAGTGATCAGCAGGACGTGGTGAACCCAGTGTCCTCCTACACTGCCATCTTCTCGCAGTCGCCTGCACTTTTGTTTTATAACTTTCCGTGTTGATGTTGTGGATTCATTAGTGTTATGATTTCTGATACTTTTTATTTGACCTTTGTTTTTAGGTTTTCATTTTTATCCATGGTTTTGTAATATTTCATGATGTTTTGTCTTACAGGTATTTTCTTATTTAATGGGCTTTGTACATATTTCCCATGGAACATTTTAATATGAGAACTTTTTTCTCATTCCTGGAAATTTTCATGTGTCATTTTTTAGTACTTTCCTCCCTACACTTTCTCTTTCAGAAGTTTGATTAGGCAGATGCTGGTTTTCCTGTTTAACTCCTGATTTTCTGTTTTCATCTGTTGTTTTTTAGTTCATAGCCCTCTCTTGTTTTATTGATTACTCATCTCATTCTCATTGTCCTCCTTACAGAGCAAACTTTCTTATGGATTTAATATGCATATTTGTGTTCTTGTAAAATTGTTACCATTTTGTATGCATGTCTCTTGAATTTACATAAATGATTTAGTATTACTTGCCTGTTTTGTATTTTTTAACTCAAAATCGTATTTAAAAAAAATTTTTTTAACGTTTATTCATCTTTGAGAGATGGAGAGAGACAGAGCATGAGTGGGGAAGGGGCAGAGAGAGGGAGACAAAGAATCGGAAGCAGGATCCAGGCTCTGAACTGTCAGCACAGAGCCCAATGCGGGGCTTGAACTCACGAACTGCGAGATCATGCCCTGAGCCAAAGTTGGATGCTCAACCGACTGAGCCACCCAGGCGCACCTCAAAATTGTACTTTAAGATCTGTCAACATTTAATCTTTTCTTCTAACTTCTGCCTCGCACTCCATGCTATTCATCAAATTCATTTTTGGTCTATTAATGAATATACTGGCTATCTTCCTGTTCCCATATGCTCATTTATGTTTTCCTTATGGACTTTTATATGTGGATCTTTTTGTGATTTATATCCAGAAGCTGGTTTTTATGGCCGCTTAGTAGTGCGACATCTCTCTTTAGAAAGGCTGTACCCCTGTACAATTCCACCAGTAATATATAAAGTCTCCTGTATCTCCACATGCACTCAATATGTAGCATTATTCAACTTTGTAACTCTTGCCAAATCTGATATAATGTGATATCCCAATATTTTAATTTGCTTTTTTTCTTAATTACTAATGAGTTTTAACAACTCTTTTAATGCTCGTTACCCTTTGGACTTTCCTCTTCTGTTTCTTATACCTTTATATCTTTCATATCTATTTCTGTTTTTTTTTTTTTTGTTTGTTTGTTTTTTGTTTTTTTTATCATTCCAGTTTGTAGTTCTTCATAAAGGGCTTGGTCCTTATGAGTCTGATCACCTGGTGGTGGTAGTGGCGAGGTAATTGAGAATGATGGAGATGTGGTGAATTATAGTGGTAGAGCTACCCAAAAGAAGACCTTTCGGAGTGTCTATATCTCAGGAGATTGAGGAGGAGGGACTTGGTGGGCAGTGGTTGAGGAGCCTGGGAATGGTTGGGTGCAGTCATCACAGGAGGGACATTGCTGTGTAAGCTATACTGATATCCTCAACAATCTGAGTTTCTGGATACCAGGAATCTCTTGGGCCTTAGGAAACTCCTACGCAACATGTGGTTGGAATAGTTTAGCATCTGACACTTCTAGGACTTAAAGATGGTGATGTCACCCTGAGCTGCCATTCTAATCAGTGAGTAGATGCCATCATCAGAGGAAGAAGTCTAGCCAGGATTGGTAGTCAGGGCTATAACTTATCCTCTCAGTGCTTAGCACAGTATCAGTTTATAAGAATTCCACATATGTTTGAAATAGAAATTCAGCTATTGGTATTTATTATTCTTCATATTACTTTTTCTACTGCTATAGATTCACTTGAAGGATTTTTTTTCAAATATGCACAAACTGCTCATTAGCTAATGGCTATACTAACATAATGACATAAATAGTTGTATGGAAAATTTCACAGTATCTCAGATGATAATTATAACATTGAAATTGTCTTAAAGTCTGATGTAGAAATCTTAAATATGCACTCCATTTTTATAAAAGATATATAGAAAATAAGTTTTTACTTTATTTTTAATAATTTATATTATGACAAATTAAAATAAAGGTTCATGACAATTGTCTAAACAAAACTTTACAGTGGTTTTCTATAGAAAAAAATACAGTTAGATAACATTTTGAGAATTTCTAGTTGTGATTTTCTAAATCACAAGTTGTAGAGTCTCTTCTTCATCTTTGGTACCCTCTTGTGGTCAGTGGAAGGGATTGGTTTGGACTTCTTTTAACAATTATGTATAGTTTCATGTTTTTTATCTGCATGATAGACCTATCATTTTTATGAATATTGACTTTTGTTTTGGCTATATACAAATTTGGAGTAAAATTGACAGTTGGAGTTTTCTTCCCATTCCTTACTTTGCTGTGTAAAGTGAAGGTGTGGCACAACCACACTTACTAATCTTAAAAGCTGAGATATAATATGATCACTGTGCTTAGAGTAAATGTGGTATCATCTGGAAAGCAGATTGATTGCAGACCCAGAACTTACCTTATACTTTTGTCAGCTAATATTGGGTTTGGGGACTAATTTGCCATTTTTGATGATCTATTTTAAATTTTATAATACATATACATACACACATATACAAACACATCACACATATATACATATATATGTGACTTAATTTTATTTTATTTAAAAATGTTATTATTTTGTTATTAGACTTCATTTTAAGTGATTACCTAGTTCAAATGCACTTAACTGTATTTACAGGAAATGTGACAGTATAATGTAGTCTCTTTTTTTCAAATCATGCTCTGACAATAAGAAGACAGGAATCCTGTGCAGAATTTAGTAAAGATTCATGGGTTATTTTTCCCTTCCCTCTGCAGCATTTGTTTCAGAGCAGATTCTTAGCCTGATATCCATAACATGTAACCAAAAGATAAGAGATAGCTGTGTGGTGTTAAGTTATTAAATCCAAATGAGACGTGGCTTATATGAGGAGTACATCATGGCTTTGGGGACAGATGTGAATTTCAAGGAGAAATGCTCTTTGTTTTCAAGAAAGTGCTTCCCTACATTATAGTTGTCCTTCATGTGGCCTACTCAGTTCTTTAATTTTAGGCTAGATCTGAGTGTGTTTTTGTTGTACATCATTGGAACCTTTGAGTAGATCTGTTGCTGTCCTGGTGAAGTACTAGGATTTGAATAAGAGTCCAGAAAGTGCTCTGGGAATGAGTTTTATATTGCCAGGAATGCTGACATGTTGGCACTGAATTGTTTCCAAAAATGCCATCAAACACTGACTGAAAACAAAGATACTAGTGTTGTCACCACAGCTGTGTTCTCTTTGCCTTTACCCAGTTTCTTCTATGCACAGTAAGAAATTTTAAGTCCCCTAAAATGAAAGTGAGTCAGCATTGTGTAATGTGTAATGTGTAACTGTAATGTGACTGGTTGCCCCCCAGTGTTTGTGCACATTGGGATTGAGTTAAGCTGTTAAGCTATTTGTGTAGAATTGTCCCTGGTATTATGGATTTTGTTTTGTTCTGTTTTAAACAAATGGACTATCTGTGAGGGATTGTGGTGCCCAGTGTTACAAGAGGAAGAAGTTCCCTTGTTCATTAAATATTTATCGAGCACTTTCTCAAATATTCAGTTTTAAAAAGAGGATAGGGTACATACCTAAATTTCTCTCCTACAGTGTCAAACACAAAGACTGTAAGAAATTTGTATGTAAAGCTCTGTGAGCCTTCAAAAGGGAGGGAGAGTTGATGGAAGGGACTTGTGAATGAGGCCTGTTTGAGTTGTGTGCTAAAGTGGATGTAACTTGAATATGTGGAAATTAGAAGAAATGAGCATTTTGTCAGAGGAGAAATGACCTGCAGAGAAAAAAGATAAGGAGCTCAAAGGTGCTAGTGGGAGAGACTTTTCAAAACGTTGATTGGGAAGGTCAATTGTGAGCATGAAATGCTAGATTAAAAAGTAAGCTCCATTGAGCAAAGGATGAAATATTCACCCAGGTGTCTTGTTGCAACAGTAGAGAGGACAAGCTTGTTCCATCCTGAGCCTTGGACTTCTCTGCTTCCTTCTGGGTCTGCTGCTCCACATTCTGTAATAGGAGTTTCTCAGTAGACCTGCTTTTTTGGATGTGAATACCACTCTTTATTTTTTTTATTGTGTTTCTCCAGCCACATTTTCTCCTTATGTAATAAAAATCCCTTGAAGATTTTGACTTTTCTCATTTATCAGTCTAATAGTTTAATTTACAAACATATTAGTACTTCTTAAATGGCCCAAAAGTGACTTGAACTTTTACAGTGCTCTTCCCATTCGGTGTAATTTTGTCCGTTAACTTTCTGAAGTTCCATATTTGGAACTAGATCATGGTGAGTTAAAAATGTCAGAGGTGGCAGTGAATCAAAAAAATTACTTGGATCTATCAGTCTGAATCTGACAACTTCAGATAATGGGACAGACAGACCAGAGACCTGCCTGTCTTTTCCCTTTCTTCTTTCCTCCCCTCCTCCTCCTGTCCATCCATACATCTATCCATGTATTGAATTTTTTTTCTATTGATGTATAGTTGGCACACAATGTTATATTGTTTTCAGGTGTGCAATACAGTGATTCTACAACTCTATACATTATGTTGTACACTTCTCTGTATTGTTCCAATTTTATTTTTTTTATTTTTTTTATTTTTTTTTAAAAAAATTTTTTTTTTCAACGTTTATTTATTTTTGGGACAGAGAGAGACAGAGCATGAACGGGGGAGGGGCAGAGAGAGAAGGAGACACAGAATCGGAAACAGGCTCCAGGCTCTGAGCCATCAGCCCAGAGCCCGACGCGGGGCTCGAACTCACGGACCGCGAGATCGTGACCTGGCTGAAGTCGGACTCTTAACCGACTGCGCCACCCAGGCGCCCCTATTGTTCCAATTTTAGTATGTGTGCTACTGAAACAAGCATATACCCATCTATTATTATTTTTTATTAACCTCTTTGAAATACTTCAGCAAATAATGAAGGAAAACATTATGCATAATAATCAGAGAGCTTGTTAAAAAATAATAATTCCTGAATCTCTGGATGGGGATAATAGGAATCTGCATTTTGAATAGAAATACTTGACTCTCATTAAAGTGGTCCAGACATTGCATTTCCAGTAACACTGAAATAAAAGCAAAGAAGAGTACTTCTTTGGTGAATGAAATTTATGAGTATGATCACCTAGTATTTATTTCATAGGGACTCATAAATAGAAAAAAAGTTCCCTTGTGAATAACATATTTATAGTTGGAGAATATTATATGCCCAGGCATGTCTTTCTCCTTTAGGATTTTATTCCATTTGCATTTCTATAAGAATGCACCACCAGCTGAGAGGTATAGATTTCCCCTGCAGCTTCCCCTATAAGATAATACAATTTTAAGAATAAGCAAAGGTTAGCCATTAGTTATGTTGAGTGTATGATAAAGATGTTGTTAACCTTTTTGGTTTGATTTTGAACCATCTTACTTAATTATTTCATGCTACCAATTTTTAGAAGTTTGTTTCCCTCTGTTTCCCCTCATCAAGAATGGTTTGAAATATCAGGTATCTTTTTGTAGCTGGGAAATAATGATTCCTTGAAAGAGTCTATGTGAGCACTTCTCTAAACTGGTTATATGTTAACTCATTGAAATCACCAAAAAAACGAAATGAGACACTCTCTCTTGGTCCTATCTCACACTTACTAGATCAGAATTTCCTGTTGAGAATCAATTATAAAGTTCTCAGAGGGATTCTACTCTAGCCAACCTGGCTCCCTTCATACTATAGTTCCATGAACTTCTTTGAGAATTTTGATTACATATTTGAATACATAGTCAAATGACTTGTTTCACATCCTTCTTCCTACTCCATCAAGTTTTATACATATTTGGAGCTCACTAAATCTGTAGTAAATACTTGTATTGGACATTTGATGGTGATGGTAAAAAAAAAAAAATCAAAATTTTAGTCTCTAATTAGTATATTTTGTTGTTATTGTTATCCCCTAGGATGGAAAGAAGAAGTTTGATAAGGAAAGTGAAAAGTACTATTCTATTCTTGAGAAACATTTAAATTTGTCTGCAAAGAAAAAGGAATCTCATTTGCAAGAGGTAAGTTTTTCCAATTGAAATGTGAAAAGGACATTAGCATTAAATCATGTGAAGTCCAAATTTCCAAAGGTGGTAGTATCTCAAAATATGCTACTCTTTTTAAAAAGTGTGTATTTATGTATTTTGAGAGAGAGAGAGAGGAAGCTCTGGTGCCCACACATGAGCAGGGAGAGGGGCAGAGAGAGAGAGTCTCAAGCAAGCTCCTTGCTGATAGTGCCCCCCACACACACACAACAAGGGGCTTGATCTCAGAAATCATGAAGTCATGACCTAAGCCGAAACCAAGAGTGGGAAGCTCAACTGACTGAGCCACCAAGGCACTCCCCAAATCTGCTACTCTTTAATAATGATGAGAAGGAATAGAATAAGACTTTTTTTCTTTTCTTATTGGGCATTTTTTCAATGTCAGGACCTACCAAATTCATGGAATAGCTTTTTTTATATCTGTTTTTAAGGTGTTGCTTCTGCATTAAGGGGAAAACAGATCCACAATTACACATTATAAAATCTCTATTTTTTTTTTTATCAATTTTCTTAAAAAACAAGGCAACAGAAATATTTTACTAACATCTATGCATGGAAGCAGTCCGTATCTTCCCTTTTTTTTCTGAAATATTTATCATTGGTTGTTTTTAAGTATAATAAAATCGAGTAGTCCTTTTACTAAAGCGTAATATTGTTCCAGTTCCAGTGATCAGATACGTTTAAAAACAAAAACTGGGCCCTCTTGCCATTATCTAATATCTTAGCAACTATAAAATCTTGACACATGGCTGACACTGAACCATGGGAGTTGTTGAACTCATTCACCTGCAGTTCCTTACTGCCCTCCAGACCTTTGCAGGGAATCTTATACTGTGCTGAGTCTCCTCCAGTCTCCTCTTTCTCTTCTGTTTGTACTTCTAGATATCTCAGTCAAGAACCTTTTTCAAATGCCTCCTCTTAATCTTCATAGCAAAGCCACCTACCTTCCTGAACTGCTTATCAAACCTGGATCTCCACTCTCTTTATTCCTTATTTGCCTTACCTCCACATTCACCCACAAGGCATACTTGTTAAGTTGGAGTATGGATGCAGTGGAGTCAAAAGGCATGCCTGGAGTCAAAAGGCATGAGAGGGTTATTTTTATTTCTTTTTGCTCTTTGCTATTCTCCTATGTTCTCATTTAGTGAACTGAATCTCTCATTCAAAAAATGTTTTTTTAAAAAAAGTTTTAATATTGGTAATTTTTGTTATTTACACATGTATTCATTATAACTAATATGTTGTTATTAACACCTGTTATTAAAGTAGGATATATTTATATACAATTATGTGTCTAGGGAAAGATTTTCTGACTAAATTGAAATGGAGAAAAATCTGTCATTAAGAAAAATCATATTTTTAGTTTTCATTGGCATGTCTAATCTTATGAAGTACTATGTTATAACTTAATATTATATTTACATGTTCCAAACTTCTTAAATGCTCACATACCTCTTTGATTATTACACTGCAAGAAACCTAGAAAAGAATGGAGTGTGTAAATGTAGTCATGTAAAGGAAGGCTCACCTTATTGTCACCAGTAAACCACTATCTGTCATGCCAAGGGCTTTGGCCAGGTGCCATTTTAAAAATATACCCCTTCTAAATCAAGGGTGCTTTTTAGAATCTCTAAAGGGTTATATGTTCTTAAGATATAGATTCAGACTCAGATATTGCCTAAACCATCAAGCAAGTACTAACTTTATCCAAATTCTAAAATCCTCTAGAGGGTATACTTCAGTTTTCCCTGACAACCTAACTCTGTATTAATATTTGCCTGTTAGTGGCCTTCAATCCCTCAGGCTATGGTAGAAAAGAATATCTGTTCTGGTTCTGTATTTAGTTGGAGCCTAGGAAAACCTATAATATGATTAATAGCATTCTCTACTTGCCCCATTACACACACACACACACACACACACACACACACACACTCACGTGCACACACACACACACACGTGCATGCAGGCACATACTTCTTTTCCAGGAGCCATAACCTACAACAGAACACAGTGCACAAATTGTGCCAGAGCAGCTGCTCAGAGCACATAATAGGCAAGGGAAAATATGCATTGCTTTTTTTCCCTCTACTCTTCCAAGAATCAAACCTGTTGAAGGGAGAAGCTGCCATGCTTGCATTTAATTCTGTAACCTCTGTTCCTTTCTAGAGAAACTCTGGTACTTCTGTCAGTACCCAGTTTATTAAGTTGTTTTCAAAAACACCACTCTGTGACTTCTCACCTGCACACTTGACTTCTTGTTGATTTCTTAATGGAAAATAAGTGGTTGCCCATTTTTAGTACTGAATTAGGGGTCAGCTTGTGTTGATAAAACTACAAGGCTATCAATGAGATGGATCATTGGATTAAACAGAATTAGAAAGACTTGTTAAGATTATAGGCTTTATAGTAAATGAAAAGAAGTAATATTTGATATGTAACTGGATACTTTATTTCTGTGTATAAGAGGAAGAGATCATAAAGGAAATGTGGAAAGACCAGAATGTGTAAAAATAATCTGTATTTCAAAATGTATTAAATCAAATGAAAAGTAAAAGTTTTAGGGAATTTGTACAACATATGACACAGGATTACCATCTCTTATGTATAAGTTGCATTTGCAAATCACTGTGAAAAAGTCTTCAATGGAAAAATATGAGGTAACCATTTGAAAGAGCACAGAATGGAGAAGAAGATGGTGGTGGAGTAGAAGGACCCTAGGCTTTCCTCATCCCATGAATATAATTAGATAACTATCAAATCATGCTAAATATCCCAGAAATTGACCTGAAGACTAGGAGAACAAACTTCACAACTAAACATAGAGAAGAAGCCACATCAAAGAAGGTAGGAAGTGCAGAGACACAGTTTGACAGAGAAATGGATCATGGCCATTGTGATGGGGAGGGAGCCATAATTGTGGAGAAGGGCGAGAGACAGACTAACATGCTATGGAGGAGTGCACAGGAAAAACAAATCCCCTTGGCAATTGGCTTGGAAAGCAAGAGGGGCTGAATTTCATGAGTTCTGGCAACCAGTGGGACTTAAATCCTGGAGTTCTGTGGGAGGGAAGGCAGGACAAACAGGCTGTGGATGTACAGTGTGGAAATAGGAATCTGAAGAGCACTTGGGGGCACTCAGTGGTGAGGTTACTTGGTTATCCCAGAGCATGTCCCAGAGAGGTAGCATTCATAGAGAGACCCTTCTAGGAACAAAGGAACCGGCAGGTGCTATTTCCCTTCCCTGCCCCTCAGCATAAGTACAAGGCCACCTGTGGGAACTACTGCAGCATAGGCACTTACTACTTACCTTGCTTAAACCAAGTCCTGCCCTCGCTCCCAACTCCATGCCCTTTCTAGTCATGTTTACCTTAGTTCCAGAATGGAAGGCCCATACCCCCAAAAGACCAGCCCAAACCCCTGCCAACACTGCATCTCCAGATGCAGGAGTTTTGTGTAGCCTAGGTTCCAGTGGCGGTGGCAATGTGTCTCATTTCACAAGCAGATCAGAGCACACCTAGTTAAAACATGCCACATTCAGGCCAGGGTCCAAACACTGCTCACAGCAGGCAAAGAGAGACTTTGTAGATGACTGGGATGAAGGGACACAAGAGCAGACCACATACAGCATACATTGGAGACACTCCTGGACAGGGGACACTACAGTGTAGGTCACTACAGGACCTCTTCATAAGGCCATTACCCTCAAGCATAAGAGATGTACCTGGCTTTCCTAACATAGGCATGGAGACTTACACAAAATGAGAAGACAGAGGACTTTGTCCCAAATAGGACAAGGCCAAGGCCAGAGATCTAAATGAAACAGATCTAAGTAATCTGGCTGATAAAGAATTTAAAGTAATGATCATAAAGATACTCAGTAAATTTGAGAAAAGAGCGAAAGCCATCAGTGAGACGCTTAACAGAGATAAGGAACATAACAGGGATAAAGGGGTCAATAAACAAAATGAAAAACCCACCTGATGGAATGAACAGTAGGCTGGAAGAACCAGAGGAATGAATGAATGACCTAGAAGGCAGAGTAATGGAAAGTAATCAAGCTGAACAAAGAGAGAAAGAGGATTATGCAAAATGAGAATAGACTTAGGGAAATCAGTGACTCCATCAAATATAATAACATTCGTATTATAGAAGTCACAGAAGAAGAAGAAAGGAGAAAAGCAGGCAGATAATTTATTTGAAGAAATAATAGCTGAAAACTTCCCTAATCTGGGGAAGGAAGCAGATATCTAGATCCATGAGGCACAGAGAACCTTTAACAAAGTCAACAAAAACAAATCTATACCAAGGCACACTATCTATCTATCTATCTATCTATCTATCTATCTATCTATCTATCAGAGCATGCAAATATGCAGGAGCGTGTAGGGGAGGAGCAGAGGGACAGGGAGACAGAGAATCTTAAGCAGGTTCCATGCCCAGTGCGGAGTCTGATGTGGGACTTAATTTCATGATTCTAAGATCATGACCTGACCCAAAATCAAGAGTTGGACACTTAACTGACTAAGCCATGCCTCTCACACCAAGACATGGTATAACTAAAATGGCAAATATAGTGATAATTTTTTTAAGAAGCAAGCAGAAAGACAATTACATGCAAAGGAAACCCCGCTAAGGGTACCATGGGATTTTTCAACAGAAATTTTCCAAGCCAGAAGGGAGTGGCATGATATACTCACCGTGCTGAATGGGAAAAAAATGTGCAGCCAAGAATCCTCTATCCAGTAATGCTATCATTCATAATAAGAGATCTAAAGAGTTTCTCAGACAAATAAAAACTAAAGGAGTTCATGACAAATAAACCAGCCCTGCAAGAAATATTGAAAGGGGCTCTTTGGGTGAAAGGAAAGACCACAAGTGGGAGCATGAAGTAAGGAAACAAAAAAGCAGTAAAAATGAGTATTTTTATAAAGTTTCAGTCAAGGACTGACAAAATTGAAGGTTGTAAAATATGACACCATATACCTAAAACATGGGGAGGGGAGGAGTAAACAGTGAGTTCAAACTTAAATGATCATCATCTTAATACAGGCTGCTATATGCAGAAAATGTTATATACAAGCCTAATGGTAACCACAAATCAAAACCACTAATAAATATGCAAGGAATAAAGAGAAAGAAATCCAAATATATCACTAAAGAAAACCAGCAAACCATGAAAGTGAGAAAGACAAAGGATCAGAGAAAATCTTCAGAAACCATAAAACAGGTAATAAAATAGCAATAAATACATATCTATAAATAGTTTCAAGGTAAAATGGACTAAATGCTCCAATCAGAAGACATAGTGCAACAGAATGGATAAAGTAGCAAGGCCCATCTATATGTTGCCTATAAGAGACTCATTTTAGACCTAAGGATACTTGCAATTGAAAGTGAGGGGTTGGAGAAAC
Organism: Herpailurus yagouaroundi; assembly: GCF_014898765.1. Classification (NCBI taxonomy): domain Eukaryota; kingdom Metazoa; phylum Chordata; class Mammalia; order Carnivora; family Felidae; genus Herpailurus; species Herpailurus yagouaroundi. Next base: position 28,744,447 of record NW_024412411.1, read on the forward strand.
ATTTATCCTGCAAATGGATGTCAAAAGAAAGCTGAAGTACCAATACTTACATTGTTTTATTTCCTTTTGGAGAGAGAGAGACAGAGTATGAGTGGAGGAAGGGGCAGAGAGAAAGGGAGAATCTGAAGCAGGCTCCAGGTTCTGACCTGTCTACACAGAGCCCAATGTGGAGCTCGAACCCACAAACCATGAGATCATGACTTGAGCCAAAGTTGGACATTTAACCGACCTAGCCACCCAGGCGCCCCTGAAATACCAATACTTATATCAGACAAAGTAAACTTTAAAACAAAGACTAATAAGAGACAAAGAAAGATATTACATAATAATAAAGAGGACAGTCCAATAAGAAGATAATAGTTATGTGCCTAACATGGGAGCATCCAAATACATAAAGGAATTAATAACAAACACAAAGGAATTAATTGATGGTAACACAATAGTGGGGGATTTTAATACCCTACTTACATCAATGGTGATACGATCTAAACAGAAAATCAACGAGGAAAGAATGGCTTTGAATGACACACTGGACCAGATGGATTTCTCAGATACATTCAGAACATTCCATCTTAAAACAGCAGAATACACATGCTATTCTTTTTTTTTTTTTTTACTTCAAATTTTTATTTAATTCTAGTTAGTTAACATACAGTACAATATTGGTTTCAGGAGTAGAATTCCGTGATTCATCACTTAACATACAACACCCAGTGCTCATCATAACAAGTGCCCTCCTTAATACCATCACCCATCTAGCCCATCTCCCACCCACCTCCCTCCATCAAACCTCAGTTTGTTCTCTATCTTTAATAGTGTCTTATGGTTTGTTCCCTTGTTCTCTTTTTGTTGCCCTCCATATATTCATCTGTTTTCCTTCTTAAATTCCACATATGAGTGAAATCATATGGTATTTGTCTTTCTCTGACTTATTTCTTTTAGCGTAATACACTCTAGCTTCATCTACATTGTTGCAAATGGTGAGATTTCATTCTTTTTTGATGAAAGAATAATATTCCATATATATATATACACACACACCACATCTCTTTTTCCATCCATCAGTCAATGGACATTTGTGCTTGCTCCATAGTTTGGCTATTGTTGATAATGCTGGTATAAACATCAGGGTACATGTACCCCTTCACATCAGCATTTTTGTATCCTTTGGGTAAATACCTAGTCGTGCAATTGCTGGATTATAGGATAGTTCTATTTTTAACTTTTTGGGGAACCTCCATACTGTTTTCCAGAGTGGCTGCACCAGTTTGCATTCCCACCAACAGTTTAAGAGGGTTCCCCTTTCTTTGTATTGTTGCCAACACCTGTTGTTTCTTGTGTTATTAATTTTAGCCATTCTGACAGGTGTGAAGTGATAGCTCTTTGTGGTTTTGATTGGTATTTCCCTAATGATGAGTGAAGTTGAGCACCTTTTCATGTGTCTGTTAGCCAGCCATCTGGATGTCTTCTTTGGAAAAGTGTCTATTCATGTCTTCTGCCCATTTCTTAACTAGATTACTTATATTTTGGTTGTTGAGTTTGATAAATTCTTTATAGGTTTTAGATACTAATCCTTTATCTGATATGTCATTTGCAAATATCTTTTCCCATTTTCGTAGGCTGCCTTTTAGGTTTATTGATTGTTTCCTTTGCTGTGGTGAAGCTTTTTCTCTTGTTGAGGTCCCAATTGTTCATTTTTGCTTTTGTTTCCCTTCCCCCTGGCTATGTGTCTAGTTAGAAGTTGCTCCAGCTGAGGTCAAAGAGGTTGCTGCCTATGTTCTTCTCTACAAATATTTTTAAGTTTATTTATTTATTTGAGAGACAGAGAAAGAGAAAGAGTGTGCATGAGTGGGGGGGTGCAGAGAGAGAGAGAGGGAGAGAGAGAGAGAATCCCAAACAGACTCTGTTAGCAGAGGCTTGAACTCACAAACCACGAGAGCATGACTGGAGATGAAGTTGGACGCTTAACTGACTGAGCAACCCAGGCACCTCTCCTCTATGATTTTGATGGTTTTCTGCCTCACATTTAGGTCTTTCATCCATTTTGAATTTATTTTTGTGTATAGTGTAAGAAAGTGGTCCAGTTTCATTCTTCTGCATGTTGCTGTCTAGTTTTCCCAACACCATTTGTTGAAGAGACTTTTTTCCATTGGATATTTTTTCCTGCGCTGTCAAGGATGAGTTGACTGTATAGTTGTGGATCAATTTCTGGGTTTTTTACTCTGTTCCATTGATCTGTATGTCTGTTTTTGTGCCAGTACCCTACTGTCTTGATGACTGCAGCTTTGTAATATAGCTTAAAATACAGAATTGTGATGCCTCTTGTCTTGTTTTTCACTTTCAGAATTGCTTTGACTATATGAGGTCTTTTCTGGCTCCATACAAATTTTTGGATTGTTAGTTCTAGCTTTATGAAGAATGCTGGTGGTATTTTGATAGGGATTGCATTAAATGTGTAGATTGCTTTGCATAGTGTAGAACTTTAATAATGTTTTTTTCTTCCAATCCATGAGCATGGAATGCTTTTCCATTTCTTTGTGTCCCCTTCAATATCTTTCATAAGTCTTCTATAGTTTTCAGAGTACAGATCTTTTACCTCTTTAGTTAGGCTTATTCCTAGGTATATTATGGTTTTTGGTGCAATTGTAAAAAGGGGTTGATTCCTCACTTTCTTTTTCTGCTCCTTCATTATCAGTGTATAAAAATGCAACAGATTTCTGCTCATTGATTTTATATCCTGCAACTTTTCTGAATTCATGTATTCTAACAATTTTTTGGTGGAGTATTTTGCAAATAGTAAAAGTTTGACTTCTTCCTTGCTGATTTGTATGTGATTTATTTATTTTTGTTGTCTGATTGCTGAGGCTAAGACTTCCAGTACTACGTTAAATTGTAATGGTGAGAGTGGAGATCCTTCACTCATTCTTGACCATGGTGGAAAGGCTTTCAGTTTTTCCCCATTGAGGATGATATTAGCTGTGGGTCTTTTGTATATGGCCTTTATGATGTTGAGGTATGTCCCATCTATCCTTACTTTGTTGAAGGTTTTTATCAAGAATGGAAGCTATATTTTGTCACATGCTTTTTCTGTATCTTTTGAGTGGATCATATGGTTCTTTTCCTTTCTTTTATTAATGTGGTGTATCACATTGATTGATTTGTACCTATTGAATCAGCTCTGCAGCCCAGCAATAAATCCCACTGGTATGTACTGTTGGATTCGATTTGCTAGTCTCATGTTGATAATTTTTGCATCCATGTTTATTAAGCATACTGGCCTGTAATTCTCCTTTTTTAAAAAAAGTAGAGTCTTTGTCTGGTTTTGGAATCAAGGTAATGCTGGCCTTGTAGAATGAGTTCAGAAGTTTTCCTTCCATTTCTATTTTTTTTTTTTTTTGGAACAGTTTGGGAAGAGTAAGTATCAAGTCTTGTTTAAATGTCTGGTAGAATTCCCCTGGGAACCCATCTAGCCCTGGACTTTGGTTCATTGGGAGATTTTTGATAACCAATTCCGTTTCTTTGCTGGTTATGGATCTATTCAAATTTTCTATTTCTTCCTGTTTCCGTTTTGGTAGTTTGTATGTTTCTAGAAATTTATTCTTTTCTTCCAGATTGCCCAGTTTGCTGACATATAATTTTTCATAGTATTCTCTTATAATTGTATTTTGGTGGTGTTGCTTGTGATCTCTCCCATTTCATTTGTGATTTTTTGGGATCCTTTCTGTTTTCTTTTTGATAAGTCTAGCTAGGAGTTTATCCATTTTATTAATTCTTTCGAAGAACTAGCTCTTAATTTTTTTATTTGTATATTTTTTTTATTTGTATATTGTTTTTTTATTTGTATATTGTTTTTTTAT
>NW_024412411.1:28748313-28821643 GCF_014898765.1 Herpailurus yagouaroundi
TTTTTTTATTTGTATATTGTTTTTTTATTTGTATATTGTTTTTTTATTTGTATATTTTTTATTTGTATATTGGTTTTTTTTGTACTTTTTTTATTTGTATATTGTTTATTTCTGCTCTAGTATTTATTATTTGCCATCTGCTGGCTTTAAGCCTTATTTGCTGTTCCTTTCCTAGCTCCTTTATGTGTAAGGTTAGGTTGTATATTTGAGACCTTTCTTGCTTCTTGAGGTAGGCCTGTATTACAATAAACTTCCTTTTTAGGACAGCCTTTGCTGCATCCCAAAGGTTTTGGACTGTTATGCTTTCATTTGTTATGCTTTCATATGCTTTTCATTTCATTTCATTTCCAAAATTACATGGAAACAAATGAAAATGAAAATATAACAGTTCACAACCTTTGGGATGCAGCAACAGTGGTTCTAAGAGGGAAGTTTATAGCAATACAGGCTGACCTCAAGAAGCAAGAAATATCTCAGATCCTTCTTATCCTTCTTATCCTTCTTATCCAGTACAAAATATCAAGCAAAAGTTGCTGGTGGATATATGAGCAAAAGTGCCTTCTACTGAACCACACACTATTAGCATAAGTACAAAAAGGAGTCACCTTAAGTAAAAGAATGCCTTTCTAAATCTTGTACTGGAAAGGTAATAAAGTACAGTATTCCTTTAGCTCTGTACCATCTGGATGACCTTTCAAAGCAGGTTTTGTATATTGAATATAGTTGTCTAGATTGGAGATGATGGAAAACATCTCTTACTGGCAAATGGTAAGAGCCATTATTCTCTTTTATCCTTCCTTGCACCCCCATCCCCCATCTTTTCATGACATGGGATTGTGTATGGCAAATAAGTTTCTGAGTAAATGACAATTCTCTTAGGTCAGGGGTCCCCAAGACCACCCCTAGGTTTGGTGATTTGCTAAGATGATATAATGAAAAATCAGCAAAAGATGCATAGAATGAAGTCTGGGGGAAAGCAGGCACAAACTTACAAGAGTCCTCTTTCAGTGGAGACAGAGCATGTTTAATTCCCCCAGCCATAAGTTGTGACAACACGTGTAAAATGTTGTCTGTTAGAAAGAAACTCACAGACTGAGTGTCCATGGTTTTAATTGGGGGCTCCTCACATAGGTACTCTCTGTGTGTCATATCCTTAAATTCCAGACCCCCAGAAGGAAAGCAGGTGTTCAAAATAAATCATATTGTTGGCACAGTTTAGGAACAGTGAGCTACTCTTACCATTTAGGGTGGTAGGTACCCTCCTGAAATCCATTTTCCCAGATACCAGCAAGGACTAGCCTTGTAAACAGGCCTTTCAGTGGAGAACATTCAGGAGTACTGTGCCATCTTCACAGCTTTGTTGACCACAAATAGCCATCTTAAGCTCTAAAGGTGTCTAGTAGTCTCTATAGTTTGTTCTTATGTGCTAGCCAATATAAGCAATGTCATTATTTTTTAAAGTAAATGAAAGCTTCAGAGGTAACTTGTGGAATGGAATGTTATCTCTGAGACTGAAATTATTCTCACATCCTTTACATCCAGTGCTGTACTGGAGCGTTCCTTTGGAGAGCTGATTTTCCCATCTCTCTCCAACTCTCACATTCAGTGATGCTGGGTTTGTGGTTTGGAATTGGCTATTTGGGGAATATTTACACCATTGAAACCAGCAAATACTACAAATCAGGTATGCCCACCAGAGAGCCAGTTGTTAAACATTGATTAGCATACCACCACCTATATACCTCCTTACCATTGAGTCTGTAAATACCATGTTGCTTGAAACAGTCATAAGAAAATATAATGATTTGTATGAAATGCTGATACCTAAACAGTCTTCTGGGAGCTGAGAAGTTTCTGGTCCAAATTTCCTACCTGATTTATATGTTCTTTTTATATATTAGTTCGGGAACTTGGAATTCTCAACTTTAAAAATACCTAAAATGAGTTGCTAATAATATCGGGCTATTTTTTATTTATATAAATAGATTTATAGCAAATAAATATAATTATTATTAAAGGTGTTTCAAATGAAATTTTAAGATGCTATGATGCCCAAGCCAGCAAACCTGATTTTCTCTCTTTTAAAGCTTCCTTATGTGAAATTAGCATTGTTAAATGGATCCAAAAAGCAATTTTCTGCTCCCAAATTATTGTTGGTGGATACTTAGTACTCCAGAGAGCCCATTCTTTTCATCTGCTTTTAGTAATCTCAGCTGGCAGGTAGGAGTGCAAAACTGGAAAAGAAAAGTAAAATCATGCTTATACTAGTAAACCAACGTCAGTTTTAAAGAGGACATCAGAAGATGATAGTGGGCATAGAGGAGGGCAACATCAAAAAAAAATTATCTCAATAACACTTTCTCACGCTTTATCAGTAGAACCTTATTGCAGTTATAAATAATAAATGTGCATATCATTGATGGAGCATCGTTCACTATTTTAGAACCATTGAATTTTTTTTTTTTGCCTCTGCTACGTGTATTCCCTTTCTAAGAGTTTATCTAATGATATGACTCTGCTGAATATTCTCAAATGATTCTCCCTCAGTTAAAATCCAAAATTTGTTACGCAGCATCCAAGATTTTTTAAAGTATGATGCCAACCTTACTTAACTAACCGTCCTGTCCTCCACTTTTTACTCTGCAGCCAAACTCTGTCAGTCTCTTTCATGCCTCTTTACTTTTTCATCTTTGACTGCCAGTTGTTCATCTTAAGACCCAACTCATACCACCATTTTCTTCCTGAGTCTAGTTTCTTTTCCTATGATCCCATAGATTTTCATATACATTTAGATGCCTTTTTCATATTTTTTGTACTGAATGTGGTACACTTACTCCCTGCTGCCCCTTCATACTCCATGTCCTGTAAACTTGGTGGGCAAGGACTATGTTTTCCTAGTTCCTGTATGCCCAAAACATAATAATAGAATTGCTATATTAAAACTTTTTGTAGCACTTAACTTTTAATAGAGATATTGGAGTAGAATAGGATTTGAGGCTTTTTCTACATAGAGCCATCAATAATTACTTTGTGTCATGACTTGCCTTTTTTTACTCCTTAGGCAGATACACTGATTGACCGAGAGCATCAAAATTTTTATGAAGCATCATTAGAATATGTCTTTAAAATTCAAGAGGTTCAAGAAAAAAAGAAGTTTGAATTTGTTGAACCGGTAAGTTTCAGTTTCCCTACAAAACAGTAGTTCTAACATACCACATGGAAAGAAATGGCAATGTTTTTCTGTTGAAAATTGTGATTTTTTTTTAAAAAGAACAAAAGGGAAGGGAGGAATAGAGGAGGGAAAATATGTGGAGTTCAGGGCACTATTAGGGCAATGGAACTATTCTATATGATACTGTAATAGTGGATACATGTCATTATACATTTGTCAAAACCTACAGAATATACAATGAACAAGGTAAACCCTAATGTAAAATATGGATGTTAGTAATAACGTATCAATATTTGGTTATCATTGTAACAAATGTAGCATACTAATACAAGATGATAATAATTAGGGTGTGTGGGTGGAGGTTGAAGGAATATATGAAATCTCTTTATTTTCTCTACTCAATTTTTAAATAAACCTGACTACTCTTAAAATATTTTATTAATAGAAAAATTAAAAGATTAAAAGGACTTACATTATATATACCTAAGTAAATATAGTTCACCACTAAAGCGACCCATTTACTAAACCTTTAGGTGAAAGGAAAAAACATAAGGTTATATTTCACCCTTTGTTTCATTCCACTTCCTTGAAAGTCTGGGATCTGCCTGACTTTCCTATGAGGTAATGTAAAAAGTAATGGATTCCTTAATATAAATTGCATTACAGGAAAAAACAGGTAGCTGGTCTTTATAAGTTTACTTCATTTTCTTAACATTTTTCCCCCAAGTTGTACCATAATATGTTATAATATTGCCTGAGTAGGTGTCTTCATAAAGCATCATATGTGGTGAGTAAAGGTAAGTTCTAGAAGTCAAGATGATCTTCAGTTAATATATAATGTCAATTCCCATGAGAGGAGCAATAGTTAAATACATAGGTAATCTAAATGATTATTTAATCCATATTTTTCTTCCTATGTCAGTTTTTTAAAAATGTGTTTATAGTTAAGTAATAAAATACCTGTTCCTGTTTAAGGGGAGATAGTGAGGAAAAGGAAAAATAATACACATTTTAAAATATATTTGATGAAATTCATTTCTTGTGGGGAAACCATTAATGATTCCCTAAGGATGATGGGAAACAGAGGCAGAGCAGAGCCTGGGAAAAATTCTTAGACCCTGCCTGGCTCCCAGCCACTTGTGTTTCATTTTTCTCTCTTCAGCTGAAACTACCTCACTCGTTCCTATAAACTGGGCACTTGGCAAGCTTGTAAGACTAAACCTTCAGCCAGACAAATTTAAGGAACTGAAGACCACAACACAGGCTCAGGAATTTAATTTTTACCTTTTATTTGGGATAACAGTCTTAACTACAAGTTCTGTTTTTTCAAACAGCTAAGTCCTTAAATCCCTTAGAATGAGTTAGTAACCTCTTATTTAGTAGATGTTTTGGGTATCTTATTAAATTTTATATGACTTAAGGGACCTTCTAAGGCTTATCTGTGGCTCATTGAGATCTAGGCAGCCTAACAACCACCAGTTTGGGAAGATGACAAATATTTAAAATTCCTATTCCCTTCTCATTTAGCCCATCTCTTTATCCACCTCCCCTCCAGCAACCCTCAATTTGTTCTCGATAGTTAAGAGACTATTTGCCTTCCTCTCTTTTATCTTATTTTGTTTTTCCTTCCCTTCCCCTATGTTCATCTATTTTCTTTCTTAAATTCTGCATATGACTGAAATCATATGGTATTTGTTTTTCTCTGACTGATTTTACCTAGCATAGTACACTCTAGTTCCATCCATGTTGTTGTAAATGGCAAGATTTCATTCTTTTTGATGGCTGAATAATATTGCATTATATATGTGTGTGTGTGTATATACACATATATATGTTTGTATATGGATATGTATATACAGATATATGCATATATATACTACCACATGTGTGTGCATGTATGTATATATATATACACATATACATACACACATGTACACATATGTGTGTGTGTGTGTATATGTATACACACACACACACACACACACACACACACACACACACACACCACATCTTCTTTATCCATTTATCAGTCGATGGACATTTGGGCTCTGTCCATAGTTTGGCTATTGTTGATAGTGATGCTATAAAACATTGGGGTGAATGTGCCCCTTCGAGTCAGTACTTTTATATCCTTTGGATAAATACTTAGTAGTGCAAGTGCTGGATTGTAGGGTGGTTCTATTTTTAACTTTTTGAGGAACCTCCATGCTGTTTTCCAGAGTTGTTGCACCGTTTGCAGACCCACCAACAGTGTAAGAGGGCTCCCCTTTCTCTGAATCCTCACCAACACCTGTTATTTCTTGTGTTGTTAATTTTAGCCATTCTTACAGGTTTGAGGTGATAGCTCATTGCAGTTTTGATTTATATTTCCCTGATGATGAGTGATATTGAGAAGTTTTTCATGTATCTTTTAACCATTTGTATGTCTTCTTTGGAGAAAGATCTATTCAAGTCTTCTGCCCATTTCTTAACTGGATTATTTATTTTTTGGGTGTTGAGTTTGATTAAGTTCTTTATAGATTTTGGATACCAGCCCTGTATCTGACATGTCATTTGCAAATATCTTCTCCTATTCCGTAAGTTGCCTTTTAGTTTTGTTGATTGTTTCCTTCACTGTGCAAGTGTTAAGCTACTACAGACATAACAATAATGTCAAAAGGGAGATTATCTGCTTTTCCACTGTAGTTGACTATGGGTAACTAAACTACAGAAAGCAAAACCTCAGCTAAGTGGGACACCACTGTGTTATAAATAAATATTCCTACAGTGTCATTATTTCAAGGAAAAGCTGGTTCAAATACATAGAAAAACAGGGGGCATTTATGTTTTTTTATTAAACTATATAATTATTTTAACAGTATACAGAAAATAAGCTTTTTAAACTTAGTTTTCATTAGATATATAATTTTAATGGTCCCCCCCATTTATATATCTTACATAGAAAGTGATTATAGTTAACTGGGGTTCCCCCCCATTTATATTTCTTACATAGAAGGTGATTGTAGTAGCGTAGTTAACACTATTTAGTGTGGTAGCAAATAGCCACATATGGCTATCAGACATTCAAAATGAAAGTCTAGAATAAGGTGGGCTGTAAATAGGAAACACCTACTAGATTACAAAGGTTTGATACAAAAAAGTATATAAACTATCTCATTAAAATAGCTTTTATATTGCTTAAATATTGACATGATATATTGGATAAATTGTGTTAAACAACATATTAAATTTCACTTGGTTTGAAAGTTTGTGTTTTTTTTTTAAATTTTTTACCATTTATTCATTTTTTTGAGAGACAGAGAGAGACAGAGTGTAAGTGGGGAAGAGACAGAGAAAGAGGGAGACACAGAATCTGAAGCAAGCTCCAGGCTCTGAACTGATAGCACAGAGCCCGACATGGGGCTCAAACTCACAAACCGTGAGATCATGACCTGAGCCAAAGTCGGATGCTTAACTGACTGAGCCACCCAGGTGTCCCAAGTTTGTGTTTTTGTTTTTTGTTATTTGTTTTGTTTTGTTTTGTTTTGTTTATGTGGCTACTAGGAAACTTAAATTTTCACATTGGTTTGCATTTATTCACATTATGTTTCTGTGAAATAATGCTAAAAAAAGTCCTTTCGGATTTGGCAGCATGATATGTGAGTTCAGGTCTAGTATGGGAGGAAAAGATCAGAGAGAGAAAAACATCATCTCCTGAATCTTGTTCTTAAGATCCTCCTTCTTCTCAGAGTTGCTTGGAGCTTATGAGAATTTTGAGAGATTAGAGGGAAAAGCTTCTGAAGTATGCTGATCATGAACAGCTTACCTCAGAGAGTTGAGCCCTGGTGTATTTGAAATACATTGTGGTACAGGAAAGTTTGTGGCTCAGAAGCCCAAAGAATCTTTTTATGACTTAACTCCCTTATGGTTCATTCAGCTGCAGTTTGTGTATGTTTTGATTACATTCTTTTGCAAACTTAGCTGGAACTAAAGTTTTATGGGCAACTACTATGTGTAATGTGTTTTCTCTGTGTTATTTCACATGACCCACAAGATAGGTTTATTATTAGGTAGTTGTTATTTTTCCAGATGAGGAAATTAAGTCACAGAAAGACTGTTAGTTGCCTGAGGTCACAAACTTAAAGAGAGGGAGACACAGGAATCCAGAACCCAAAGCTGACGTCCTGTATAGTATCAACTTACTGTGTTGTAAGTTACCTGATTACAAAAATTAGTCATTCCTTAACACTTGCTCTGACCAAATAAAATATATGACTACAAAACATTGTATTGTAAAGCAAGTATTTTAATTCCTTGAAAATAGGAGATTGATCTTTACTTTGGTAAAGGTGCTTGAATCAATGTACATAACTGTGCATTTATTCATTCTTCCATCCTTTTTTAATCATCTTTTTTAAAAAGTTGCCCCCTCCCCTTGGCTGCAGTTGACCCACCCTTTTCATTAATTGACAGACAAGTATAATGGCTGAGAGGCCATTATATATAAGATGGAATTTGGCTCCAGTCTTAACAGCTGTATAAATCTGGCTTGTTTTTCACTCTGTGTACCTTAGGTTTTTATCTGTAAATTGGAAATAAAAAATTGTAGTTTCCAGGATTTTGGTAAGATGCAACCAATGCAGGTAACATACAGAGCAAGTGCCTGGTGCATCATTAGCATCAGTAAGTTTTCAGCTGGTATGGAGCCTTCACATTGACTATTAGCATTAGATACAAAAATAATATTAACGAGTTTTTTAGTGTGACTTCAAGGCCAGATAGAACTTTTTCAAAAGCACATTTTTTAAATTTTAATATGCTTTTTTAAAAATACACATCTAAATGCTGTAAGAGTATGTTTTTATTATTCTTTTTAGACTTCATTTTAGTCTTTTTGTATTATATTTAAAATATGAAAAATGAAAATAAACCATTATTGGGCCACCTCGGTGGCTCAGTCGGTTAGGCATCTGACATTTGATTTAGGCTCAGGTCATTATCTCACAGTTTGTGAGTTTGAGCCCTGTGTCTGGCTCTGTGCTGATAGTATGGAGCCTGCTTGAGATTCTTTGTCTCCCTCTCTCTCTGCCCCTGCCCCACTAGGCACACACACTCTCTCTCTTTCTAATATAAGCAAATATTTTTTAAAATGACAAGAAATAAACCATTATGTGTAAACTAAAAATACTGTTTTTGATATTCTGTCCTGAGTCTCCTAACTTTAATTTTAAATCTCTTGCTAAAGAAAATTTCACTTAATCTGCTTAATATGCTTCTTATATCATGAAGTATACTAGAAAATACTTCTTGGGTTATCTAAAGTTTGAATAATTAAATTAATTAAATTACTAAATATTACATACTAAATTAAAGTGAGATAATATATAGACCTGCAGTCTTGAAAGTAAAACCTTTTTGCGTTTTCAATATACATTAGCTTTAATATATAAAATTTAACTTCGGGTAAATTATAGTGAACAAATAAGACGATGTCATTTATTTTTTCAAAACTTTGTAGGCCTGAGGGTTAAATTTGCTAAAAATCTAAATACAGTTATTCTATAAAAATGAAACAATAAAGCCAACCTATCTTAAAATCTGTATTGGTCCTTGGATTTAGTTCTGGCTACTGCTACTGAAAATTTCCAATTTGCAAAAACAGTTAGATAGTGAATAGAATTTACTGCAAAAGCAGTTAGATAGTGAATAGGATTATAGGGTAGCTCCATTTTTAACTTTTTGAGAGACCTCCATACTATTTTCCAGAGTGGCTGCACCAGTTTAACATTCTCACCAGCAGTGTAAAAGGGTTCCCCTTTCTTTGAATCCTCACCAGCACCTGTTGTTTATTTGATTATATTTTTATACTGTTTCATTTCCATTCAATAAATTACTCTGAATATCTAAGTATTAAACTTAAAGCACTTAATGGTTATTTTGAGACTGTCATCTAAGATATTTATCTCTGTTTCCTCTGAATAAGGAATAGCAGAAAGTACAAGTTTAATAATTCACAGGCTGGATACTTGGATGAAAATTGATGCCTTTGCCCTATGTTGCCAATCATAGTTTCCAGTCACCAAATGTAGAGGTTTTATATTAGATTTGGATTTCTTTCACTGCATTATAGTATTCTGTGTAAATTCAGTATTCTGAAGTAAATTTTATTTTTTTAAAGTAGCCTTAATTGGGATGTAATTCACATACCATACAATTAAGTCATCTCAAGTTAACTTTTGTCAATGGTGTGAAGTAAGGTTCCAACTTCATTCTTTTGCATATGGTTATCCAGTGGTTCAAGAAACATTTGCTGAAAAGACTATTCTTTATCCCTTGAATGGTCTTGTTGTCCTTGTTGAAAATAAGTTGACCTTGATATGTGGGCTTATTTCTAAATTCTCTTCTTTTTCATTGATTTAATGTCTATACTTGTGCCAGTATCACACTATATTGATTACCATTGCTTCACATTAAGTTTTGAAATTGAGAAGTGTGAGTCTAAATACTTTGTTCTTCTTTTTCAAGATTGTTTTGATGGTCTGGGTTCCTTGCAATTCCATATGAATTGTAGCATCAGCTTGTCACTTCTTATTATAAAGAAGTCAGCTAGGCTTCTCATAGGGATTGCATTAAATCTACACATCATTTGGGGAGTATTGCCATGTTAACAGTATTAAACTTCTGATTAATGAACATGAAGTATTTGCCTTTTATTTAAACTGTCTTTAATTCCTTAAACAGTGTTTTATACTTTTCAAGTTATAAATTTATACTTAAAAATTATTCTTTGGTATTTTATTCTTTTGAAACTATCATGAATGGGATTCTTTAATTTCATTTTCAGATTATTCATTCCAAGTATATAGAAATAAAGTTGATTATTATATATTGATCTTGTATCCTGCAGTGTTGCTGAACTTGTTTATCAGTTCTAGTAGTTTTGTTAGTGGATTCCCTAGGATTTTCAGTGATCAACTTCTTAGGAGGTAAGGAATGGATCACATTATAAGAGTCTTTACATCTCAGTTCTTCTTATTTTGAGCAACAGTCCAGGAATTACTGCATCAGTTGCTTCAGGGCTCTTCTCCTCACTCCCATGCTAGCCCCAGCCCCTTTTCTTACTTTTCTTTTCCATTCACAGTATCAATGATAACTGTGGGTCCTTAAGACTTGAAACCTGGTGATTGATGGGATGGGGAATTATGAATGTTTTTCCTTTGCTGTCTTGCAGTGATTTTTGCTAAATGATTATCTGTAAATGTAGTGTCAACATTTATATTTGCTCAGGTTATTGGAGTCGCAAATAGTTATTTGATTCTAAAATCCTTGGGAATAATAAAGTGCTATGTAAAGCTTTTCTGGTGATAAAAATGATTTAATATGAAAACCTATCTCTTCAGTAGTTTTTAGTTGTTATTATTATTTTAAAGTTCAGGTTTACTTTAAGGTAAGCTGAGACAGTTATCTTTCCCACACTGCTCCACCCACTCAGTCCAATGGAACACAGAAAACAGCATATAGGAAATGGAATTCTTAAGCTTTTTAGGCTGTCCTATTAAGTTACCTTAATTTAGCCTCATGGAACCTGTTGAGAATAAAATAAACTAGTAGTTATTCAAGCTTAAAAAGTTTGACTCTACTGCCATCTAGTGGCAGTTATTTCATACATGTGGTCTTTAAACTTTCACAAAAAATGCTTGCAAAGTAGGTGTGGAACAAAAGGAAAAGGTGGGTGGGTCTTTGTAGATAATTTTTTTGTACCTCCCTCCACATTGTTGTTTCCCTAGGGGATGCTTAGCATGTATTGTCTGCTACTGGGCAAATCTCTGAATTCTGCTAGAAGATGCCAATAGGTTTATTTATTTAGACAGATCTTGGGGAATTTGATGTTTTATAGGAATACTTACTATAGGTATTCTTATCGTCTTTATAAGTTTAATTAAATTCTGTATAATTAGGATAATATTAGAATAGCATCTTCCTTGTATGGCGTGTAGCTAATAAGATAGTTTAATTGGAGACCAATTGTAGACATTAAAACATGAAATAATACTCCTTCAAACTACTTCATAAACTATTATTCATATATTTAAAATTTAAAAGACTAGTTTTCTATATACTTCAAAAGAAGTATACTTCTTATTTGTCTCTGAAAACTTACAAATCTGTATATCAAATCTCAAAAAATTAAAGATATTCTTAACCCTATTTTAAGATATAGTTCTTTTTAATTAGGCCACAGTATGTGCACACTATATATTGGATATTTCAGCATATCTACATCATTTTAGCAAAGGATAATCTATTGAGTATTTAGTTTTGATAGTAATTATCTGTTGATATATAATTGACAGTGTAAAATAATTCTAAAATTGGAAAACAATACATTTTGGCATCAGGAATTGTTAAACAAGAGAAAGGAAGTCTTTAAAATATAACAACTTAAAACCAATTTGAAAGTACTTGCTTTCTGACATGAGCATAACTTAGTAAGAAGTTGACTTGCTATAGGAAGAAAGCATTAAGTCCTTGTTTTCAGATAGAACCAGTAGTTATTCTTGGAAATTATAACACATATACCACTTGGTGCTTATGCCTAGCCCCCAGACATAGGAAATGTTGGGGTGTTTATTCACATATCAAAATTTCAAACTGTATTTCTTCTTTAGTTCAAAATAGTAGCTTACCGACATAATATGCTGTTTGAATTAAAAAAAAAAAAAAAAAAAAAAACATGGGGCGCTTGGGTGGCTCAGTTGGTTAAGTGTCTGACTTCAGTTCAGGGCATAATATCACAGTTCATGGGTTCGAGCCCCTCATCGGGCTCTGTGCTGACAACTCAGAGCCAGGAGCCTGCTTCGGATTCTGTGTCTCCCTCTCTCTCTGCCCCTCCCCCACTCACACTCTGTCTCTCTCTCAAAATTAAATAAACATTAAAAAATTTTTTAAAAACATTATTTCTCAAAAGCATTTTCTAACTTTATTGTAGGAAGAGATCAAATTGGTGGAGAAGTTTGTAATAAAAAATCCCAGTGAATTAAATGAAGAAAGTTAATAATGTTTCAGTTGTAATTACTCTCTGTAAACAACCATGTCCTGTAATGGAGAACCACTCTTGCTTTATGAATTAGACCCTAATAAATAAGTACATATGAGTTTGGGATTGGAAGGTTAGGATAATAGACATTGTGGTTTCCTAAAGAGGATTTTACTCTAATTCTTTAATGAAAGATCTGTATCCAGTTCCAGGTTGTTGCTCAACTCTTCCCTCTGATTTCAGTTCTTCTTACTACTTGCTGAAATGTTGTCTATTTAATACCCACATCAGTACTGCCACCTTGAGAAATTTTTCTTAATTTTATCTGGCCAAATTCTTATTCCTTCCCTTGGGTACTCCTTATCTCTAATTCGCTGGTTTGTCTTCCTCACATCTGCACATGTTTATCTCTCTGTTTGGGTTAGAAGCTCTTCTAAGGTGGGAACTATGTCACTTTGGCTTTTATCCTAATGGTCTGTCCTGGATATTTCTTCAATGCATTTGAATAGTAGAATAGTTAATAGAACAACTGTCCCACTCACTGTTTACCAAAAATGAAGTAAAAATTAGTTTTTGTGGTTTGTTTCACATTCATAACTCTAGTGTCTGCTTGCCAAACAAAGGGAGTTGAAAATTTATTAGGTTGAGGAATTAGAATGAAATATAATTTCCCAATTTATTATGTTTGGTGGTCATCTTTTTTTAAAACATATTTTCATAGTTTCTTTCATTTTTCTGTTTGCAGCTTTTGTCATTCTTGCAGGGTTTATTTACTTTTTACCACGAGGGATACGAACTCGCCCAAGAATTTGCACCATATAAGCAACAGCTTCAGTTCAACTTGCAGAACGTAAGACTATACCTATTTTTACTGCCTCTCCTTAGTGAATCAGATGATGACAAGGAAACTAATTATAATACAGCCAAACCTTGGAGTAGGTCAAAAATTTACCTAATATAGAAAAGCCACTTAATAAATTTATTAAAATATTTTTTTTTCTAGCTCCTGGTTAAAAGTATACCAGGAAAGAGCTAATCATATGTTAGAAAAAGTTATGCTGGCAAGTTTCATAGAAATAAATATTACTGAGATATACATAATAGATACTTGGAAGGTTGGAAACTTTTGCCTTTATTCAGTGTTCTCATTGATTTACTGAGTGACCTCTGGCAAGTCTTACTTTCTGAAAGGGTAACGTTTCTATATTTGTGAAATTAAGAGGTTGTACTTAAGCACTGAAGGAATGTCCTTTTTCTCTCTCAAATTGTATATAACAAATATGATATTTTTATTTGAATTTGAATAATAATAATTATTGAATATGGTTTTTAAGGACTCATAATAATTGCTTTAAAGCTTAATTGAGAATTATTTACAAACATCATATTTTTGTTAGAGTTTATTTTGTAAGTTGTCTAATCCTTTTAATGTCCAGTTTCATAGTTATATAAATTCAGATTTGCAGATGATTAACATCACTTACATTAAAAAAAAATACAAAAACGTATCCAATCCATTATTGGATTATTGAACCTGACAAGAAAGTTCTAACTGTTGAGAATTTTGTATGAATGAACTTATTTCTGAAACCCTGATAATCTAGTACTCTATAGCCAAAATAGTTTGGAAAGTTTTCACTTCTTTTTCTATAAAAAGCTTGTCTTTCACTGCTTATCTGATTCTTGCCATTGTGGAGATGTTCAATAAATGGAACTATGGAGTTGGAATGTCCCATGAGAAATAGGTAATTGGATTTATTTAATGTATATTTTGGGTTTTAGCTTTTTTTTTAATCTAGATTTTCTAGCAGAATCAGTTTCACATGCAAGCCATTTCATTGTTTTTCAATATGGAACGCATTTGGACTTCTTCGTAAATACTAAAAGGGAAAATTATAAAGGCCAAAATATTTTTATTAAGATTCCTGCGATTCAAGAACAAGAGAGGAATGTAAAGAATTGGAAATTTTTCTGATCCTTATGTTTAAAAGAATTTGAAAAAAAAAGTTTAAAAAGTAGTAAAAGTGACAAGAAAATTTTCCTAACTTACTTTGGGATTCAATTATTTTATCATGGGCCATAACAACTTTTAGAGTTGGGTGGTGATAATTTTTATATTTCCAAACATATTGTTTGCTTCCAAACATATTATTGAAATAATGTGGCCTGAATACAAAAGAGAGAGAAAAGCTTTAAGCTTTCTATGTCTTACCTTAAGTAAACTTGCTGTAATGTGAGTAAACTATTTTTTGTAATAGAAGATGTTACAACTAGGAAACCCATTCGTTTTTTGTTGTTGTTTTTTGTTTTTAATTTATTTAATTGATCTTTTTAATTTACATCCAAGACCCGGCAATTGCACTACTGTATCCAAGGGATACAGGTATGCTGTTTCGAAGGGACACATGCACCCCAATGTTTATAGCAGCACTATCAACATTAGCCAAGTATGGAAAGAGCCCAAATGTCCATTGATGGATGAATAGATAAAGTTGTGATATATGTGTGTGTGTGTGTGTGTGTGTGTGTGTGTGTGTACATACACACGATGGAAACCCATTCGTTTTTATGAGTTAATTTATACACTGACCTCATGATTACTATTTCAAGATAAGTCTGCTTTTTTACCTTAGGTATTAATGAATATAAAACTCTATTTCATAAATATTATATTTTTAAATGTTATGATTTGAACCCTAAGGAATATTGTTAGAGTAGGAAATAGGAATAAAGTACATGCCCCCCCCACACACACAGATTAAAAAAAACGAAAAACATGCAGAAGCTTATTCAGGAAAGTTTCACTAACACAATTCAAAATCAGACCATGGGACTCAGCATGTACGATCAACGATGTGGTGTATAGTGCTGAGAGAATCAGAGTTATCCTTTGCACCATTTGTAGTTTTGAAACTTTAGGCTGGAAGTTCCTCAAAACTGGTAGGAAACAATGAATGAAATTGTTGTTTCTATTTACTTAAAGACAAGGAATAATTTTGAAAGTACTCGACAAGAAGTAGAGCGGTTGATGCAAAGAATGAAATCTGCCAACCAAGATTACAGACCACCCAGCCAGTGGACAATGGAAGGCTATCTTTATGTCCAGGAGAAACGTGAGTCACAAAGATGTAACTTAATGTCTCTTATAATTAACATTCTGTTTCTGTGAGATTTGACTTGGTTAGTGTTTTTTCCTTCAAATAGGGAGACTACAGTTCCTTACAGCTTTATCATATTTAGTCTGCTCTCCCACTACCACCATCAAAGTGAGGAAGTTTTTCCACATTTCGCCATCAGGATCTCCAAGTTGGCATATTATTGAACTTGGAACTTACAACCTTCACTGATGGTACGGTAACATGAGTTCAGTTTTAGAGTTTCATTGTGATAGCTAATCTCAATTTAAAGTTTGATGAAAAATTGAAATTCAAAGCCTTTATCAGTATGAATCATCCTGGTGACTATAATACTTTTATTTTCCCACAGCATTATTTCATTTAATTGTGCTCCATCAGTTTTTAGGAGTAAAATTGGCAATCATGTAATGTGAAATTGGCACTCTTTACTTCCTGAGGTTAGGAAATAAGCATCAGACACAACAGGACATTATTATAATTGCCTCACACTAAGAAACTTTTTCTCACAAAAATTAATAAAAACCCATCCAAACTTGTATAACTAGGGCTCTTTCTGCATGGTGCTTGCATTGAATGGAACAAGTTGGACCAAATTAACTGTTTCAAACCAGATATACCCTAATGCACCAATCTCCTACTGTTTGTGGTAAAGGAACAGTTGTCTTTATTTCCAATCCATTATGGATCTGTCCATAAAACACAAAGTCATGTGCTTGAATTTTGCAATAATGCCAAATCACTGTACAAGTTTTGAAACGCTTATTTTTATTTTCTGTACTATTGTCATATATTGAGACTCAAAAACTACATAGAGTAGCACTACTCTGAAGTCTCCATATCAGTAGATGATAGATTAATGAAGTTGTTTTGGTTAGTTAGTAAGATGTTACAGTTAAAAGGTTTGAGATGGGAAAGCTGGAGATTCTGGGTTGGCTGTGAAAGTTTTTGACATAATGCAATATGATTACTAAAATGCCAGCACACTTTATGTTTGACATTCTCACTCAGGTGATGCTCATTTGTTGGATAGCAGTGTACAAGCAAATAATGATTAGTTCTAACAAACAAACTCAGCAAATATCTGTTACTGTACGGGTTAGATGATAGAGTGCTGCTGGCTCAGGAGATCTGGATTTGAGGATTTTCTCTTTCATCACGATCGACTTTGACCAGTGTGCTATCTTTGAATGTCAAAATAAATCTAATGACCTGCCTAGCTATTCTGTAATTAGACCATAATACATTGCTTTCACCATAATTTCATGAAAAAAAAATAATTCATTTGTCACATACAAGGTATATGGATTTAACTCAGGACACTAAAGAAATTTTTGAATACTTGTTTTGAATAACTTCTTCAGATTTGAAAACCTCAGTGTGAGGGTACATTGAGCTTACATTTTGCATCAATAAAATATTTTGCTGAGCAGAAAAATGTATTGATAGAGAGGCTTGTTCAAACGTGTGTAGTAGAGGAGGTGCCATCCTCTTGCTTAAAGATTTTTTTTTTATTCATTACAATTCAATAATGTTTTATGGCTTGACTTTTTTCGTTTTTGTTTTTATTCCCCAGTGTTGCACAGTTGCTAAAATCCTTATGGGTACACAGTATTTTGTTCTAAGAAAAGAAAGATGGATTACCTAGCTAAATTATTTTGTACATTAATTTTCAAATACATCATGTTTATTTGCTACTTGCTAGTCCATCTCTTGGGCAAGGGTGTAGTTTACTTGTTCTCCATTTGTTGGACATTTCAGTCTGACTATAAGCATAGGCCCTTGAGTAACTTGGAGACTGCATCGGTGGACAAAATTCAGTATTTTGTGCACCCATCTGATGTTGGTATCTTGTGTTTTAAGATACTTGACTTCCCCTCTGGGTCAGTCCTAGATGATTATAAAGCCCTTTTTGATATTGATGTTTCCCCTGAAATATGCTATCTCTTTAAATGATATCACCCACCTTCTTAGGCTGGAAACTGGAAATAAATACTTAACTCCTTAACTCCATTGTCTCCCTGTAACTTGGGGCCCACTCTTTGCATTTTATCTCCTTGGTAACCTTTGAACCCACACCTTCTCATCTCCACAGTCTTACAGTGGCCTCATAATTGTTCTCTTTCTGCCGCTAGGTTTGCCTGTCTATAATCCATCCTCTGTGGCACTTCCAGCACACCCCTCTACAATGCTAGCTTGTTGTGCTCATCCTGTGATGGCCCCTTAGTGGTGTGTGGCCTTTGAGACTTGCACATTTGGACTCTCTCACTTTCTTTCTTTAGCATGCTCTCCTTTCATGTTGCCTTCCTGCTCCTAAGAAAATTTCCTCTCGGTGTTCTCCATATCCACCTGCATTGTTTTTACAGCTTTAGTGAGGTACAGTTGGCATACAATGAATTGCAGATATTTAAAATGTATAATTTGATAAGTTTTGCCATATATATATATATATATATATATATATATGCACCTGTGAAACTATGACCACTGACAACAATGAACATATTCATCAACTTCAAAAGTGCTCTCATGCCCCAATATAATCCCTCCCTTCTTTCTTTTCGTATTCACCATCTCCTCACTTCCCATTGCCTGGGGATTTTAAAAGAAAAATGAATGGATTTATATCCCTTTGGAATTATTTTTGTTTAATTTATTTTAAGAGAGAGTGCACATGCATGCTCACGAGTGGGGGAGGGGCAGAGAGAGAGGGAGACAATCCCAAACAGGCTACGAACTGTCAGCCCAGAGCTGGACGCAGGGCTCTAATTCACAAACTATGAGATTATAACCTGAGCCAAAGTCAAGAGTCAGACAGTTAACCTACTGACCACCCAGGCACCCATGGAATTATTTTTATACAGGGGACAAATATCCATAGCCCCTTTCCACTATGTATATTTGAAAACATTTATAAGAATATCAAACCAGTTCACATATTGATTGTACTGTTGCTGTATACTGAATGAATAAGTTCTGTGGGGAATAGAAGATGAGATAAAAAATTTGGCTTCAGGGTCTTTATTCTGTAGTGGAAGGCATAAGACACACTCATACAATTAGAAACCAGTGATCATAAATATGAAAGCTGTAAATTGAGTGATAAATGGAGATGGATGTGATGGGGTAGTAGTAGGAGATCATTGCAGTTTGAACACAGAACCTCACTTTATCTAGATCTGTGGTTTTTATATTACCCACTTCTGGGCATACATTAAATTGCATTCTAATGGATTTCATTTTAAACAGGAAGAGCATGGGTTCCAAAGTCAGAACTATGTTGAAATTCCATGCTTGCCACCTGTTAACTAGATGATACTTGAACAAACAATTTTCTGAGGTCAGTATTCTAATTTATAAAAGAAAAATACTCATACCCATCCAATAATGGTGTTGCAAGAATAGAGATAATATATATAAAATGTCTCTATTATCAGTATTGGTGGATAATATTTACCATGAACATTTACTATTTTGTGCAATTTAGATTTATCTCATTAGATTCTTAAAACAACTATTGAGAAGTATTATTCTGCTAAAAATAACAATTCAATCACATGCCCTATTGATGGAGAAAGTAGCGCCATCTCCAGCTCCTAAGCTATATTTTTTATATGTAAAATCCTCTTTATAATGTCTGACTTAACCTGCCTCTTCAGTGCAGTAGGTAGTGTGCATCAGTCTTATATGATGTCTGACTTTAGAAGTTTCTAGATAAAATGTTGGTGCTTGGTAGGTATTTAGTGAATGTTATTTCCTCTCATTCCACAAACATCATCTGAGCAACCTCAGATGATTAGTGGGTAAGATAATTAAGCTTGTTTTATTTTGCAACAGTAGAGATAAAATAAATTTTTATTTTCCCACACTTTTTTTAAAGGACTTCAGAATTTCTTGTCTAAGAACATCTGCTCTGTTCTGGCCTAGTGCCAAGCAACTTTAGAGGAAGTAGCATGTGTGTACAACAAACTTGAAGATTAAATACACAAGGTTCTATACTTCAGATGGAGGCAGGAAAAAACAATTTAGGTATAAAATGTCATCAGAGCATTACAGTAGTTTTATTTAAAAATTATTGCTAATATTGCTTCATAAATTGCTTCTTAAGTAATAAAGTCACTATAAGTATTTTCATCCAGCCACTTCTACTAATCAGCTCTAAGCCTTTAAGTATTTTATACTGCATGTAACAGAATTATCAACAAGTATGCTTAAGTATTGTAGCGTGAAATGGCCCTAAAACAGAATTGAAGTTTATTACAATAATCCTTTATGATTAAAAAAGTGTATAGCTATACCCTATAATTTTAACTCTGGAGTTGTTTAAGTATTTTAAAGCTAAATATGACACCAAGGGCACTGTTATTATAGAAAAAAAATTCAAATGGCTCATGAAACACTTTTATCAAGTGGTACATTGTTACATTACAATTTCTCACTTTTAAATATATGGTTATGAAACTAAGCCAGCAATAATATTGTACATAATTGTTGCTAGAAAGATCCAGGTGTTAAGCAGGATGGGAGCCTAGATGGAGAAGTTGTAGAGAAAACGGACTCCATTTTCAACCCAATTAGCCCACTCTGGCTTTTGAATACAGGATAATTGGCTTCTCTGTGGGAAAACTGAAGGTCTTCTACCTTAGTCATGGAAAAATTAAATCACCGTGCATCCCTATTCCTGGTGAAGCAGCAGCATCTAATTCCTTAAGGAGAATATAGGAGAATAATGTGGTATGCTATGGGAAAGAGTTGCACAGTATTTATAGGGGTAAAAATGAGCACTATACATATATAGCTTTCTTTTAAATGAAACTTAAAAGTTATTTTTACTTTAAGGAGTTCACTTTTTTCGGATTAGTGGTAAGAGGAAATAACTCCAAGTTCAATGAGGTCTTAGAAAGATGAATGATTAATTCCTTCATTCATTTGTCAAGTATTTATTGAGAGACAGCTAATGTCTGGGCCTGTTCTAAGGATTAAGAATATACTAGTAAGGGGCGCCTGGGTGGCTCAGTTGGTTGAGCATCTGATTCTTTATTGTGGGGTTGTGGGATCGAGCCCCGCATCAGGCTTGGTGCTGAGTGTGGAGTCTGCTTGGAATTCTCTCTCTCTCTCTCTCTCTCTCTCTCTCTCTCTCTCTCTCTCTCTCCTTGCCCCTCTCCCCCACTCACATGTGCACTCTGTCTCTGTCTCTCTCTCTCTCTCTCTCTCTCTCTCAAAAAAAAAAAAAAAGAAAGAAAAAAGAAAAGAATATACTAACTAGTGAGCAGAACAACACATGTTCCTGCTGTATAGAGCTTTATAGTCTAGTGGCAGAAACAAACAATAAATAGAATAAATTCATAAAACTTATCATGTTTCAGATAGTGATAACTGCCAAGAAGAAAATAAAGCTAGAGAGATATAAGAAATATCAAGGTAAGAGTGTTGAGATGTTAGATATCTCTGCAGGAAAGGCTGTATTATAAAGGTGTCATTTAGGAAAAGATGTAAAGAAAGTAACAATGCAAACCATGCAGATAACTGAAGGAAAAGTAGTTCAGGCTGGAAGAAGAACAGGGTGTACAAATGCCGTGGGGTAGAAATGCATTCTCTCTGTTCAATAATCAGCAAGGGAGAGGGGCAGTGTACCTAGAGCAGAGTATATAAGGCAGAAGGTACTAAGATGCGAGGACAGATCAGTAATGAGGGGCCAGAACATGTAGGGCCATTGTGTATAGTAATAGGTTCTTCGTCTTTTGTTTTTTAAGTCCTTTTTGAACTATTCATACTTTTAATGTTTATTTTTGAGAGAAAGACAGAGAGAGAGAGACAGAGCATGAGCGGGGAAGGGGCAGAGAGAGAGGGAGACAGAGAATCCCAAGCAGGCTCCAGGCTCTCAGCTGTCAACACAGAGCCTGACGCAAAGCTTGAACTCACAAACTGTGAGATCATGACTGAGCTGAAGTTGAATGCTTAACCTGCTGAGCCACCTGGGCACCCCAGCTGTTTGGTTTTTACCTGGAGTGAAGTGGGAAACCACTGGAGGGTTATAAGCAAAGTGGATGAAATGACCTGGCTAAAGTTTTAGTGGAGTTTCTGGCAGTTTTGAGAGTAAAGGACAAGGATATAAGTAAGGATATCAGTTATAGTAACTCAGGCTCTTTCTCATTGTTCCTACCTCTTTGGAATGTAAGATATGTCACTTTTACTGAGATAACTGAAATTCAGAGGTAATGTAACTCTTGAGCTACAAAGGAGTATCAGTGCTGCAAGTAAAGCCACGTTTGATTCCAAGACACTTTACCCCATACCACTCTTCCCCAACACTGGCCTTTCTCACAGTAAATATTCTAAACTTTCATGGCCTATGGAGATACTCAGTTGTGTATCATAGCCTCAAAAACTGTACAAACTTAGACACAAATCATTTATTAACAATCTGTAATGTTTGTTTCCTTACATCAGGGCCGCTTGGTTTTACATGGATTAAACATTATTGTACATATGATAAGGGAAGTAAAACATTTACAATGAGTGTTTCAGAAATGAAATCCAGTGGGAAAATGGTGAGTTTTCTTTTTTTTAAAAAAACTGAGTTTATTAGTTAAGTAATGGAAACAAAGCAAAAAAAAAATCACATTTGCTTGCTTTTCTAATAAACATGTAAACAATTTTTAAAAATCAAAAAGTCAAAAAAAGTCTTCTCAAAGTTCAGTGATCTTGATGACTTGAAAGAGTGGCCAGGATTTTCCTTTATCTCCTCATGGAATGTTTATAAGAGTGGAGTTCAATGTAGGGATCCTTCAGGAGACCACAGAGGTGTCCTCCCATATCCCTGGCAGCAGAGTTGTTTGTAGCTGGCAGCCCAGTAGAGACTGTTGGTGGCTGGACCAGGCTCAAGGACTCTGCATCTTTCCTCCAGGTGGCCTCTGTGGGAGGCTGCCTTTTGCCCCTGCATGCTGCTTCCTCTTCTAAACTGTGTGCTGTTTACTGAAATGCTGGCCAGCAGACTTTCTCAGAAGAATCAATTGATGCCCATTTACCCCAAAAGTAAATTGGTCACTGAATGTCTCGCATGGCTAGTGAACAATATAGAACAAAGTGTACTTTATATAAGGAAGTGCTACTGCTACAGAGTGCAGCACTTTTATTGTGTAGAGGTTACAATCTTTTTGAGTTATGGTATGAATATGGCAAGTGACTGGACTTAAGAATTAGATAATTTAAAGCCATA
The DNA here is from genome assembly GCF_014898765.1 of Herpailurus yagouaroundi. Taxonomy (NCBI): domain Eukaryota; kingdom Metazoa; phylum Chordata; class Mammalia; order Carnivora; family Felidae; genus Herpailurus; species Herpailurus yagouaroundi. Next base: position 28,770,855 of record NW_024412411.1, read on the forward strand.
TCATCTAAGAATCCTAGAGCTGAGAGTTATCCTAAAGATTATTTAGTCTAGCCTTATTTTGAAAGATTAGAAAATCGAGGTAAGTGACTCACCTGGCTAATTTGTGGTATAGATCATAGCAGAGGTAAATGTTGATCTAACTTAGGTATATACTCAAATACATCAGCTGAAACTTATTGTGCTTGGGCATTCAATAGAGTCTAATAATTCAAATGGAGAGACAATATAAAGGAGAACATACCAGAGCAAAAGTAACCTTCAATTCCTGCCATCATGAGAGAAGTTAAGTGCTGTAATCATGCTAGTTTGTACTTTAAAGGTTTCATAAGAAAAGATGTTGCCTGAAAGCCTGCTTATGTGACAGTCAGTGAGCTGTTAACAAGTAGACCAAGCCAAACTTCTGCTAATAAATAAATCTATGATCTTTGTAACCAAAGATAGTAGAATTAACCAGACATTAGGTAAACATTCCCCTTAAGGTGACTGGTGTCTCAGGTATATAGAAGAGAATTCTTACAGCTTCAGGTTGTGTTGGATCTTATCCAAACAGTTGTGGTTTCACTAGTAGAATAGCAGTTGGTTATCAGCAGAGCAGTCATGTGTTGTGTATGAAAGCCATACATTTATAGCAAGCAAATACTAGAAATGTATTATTTTGGTAGCTCTCCTGAGACTTTGAACCAATTATCATTTAATACTATAAGACTTTAATACACACACACACACACACACACGTGCACACATACTTGCTCACGTGTATGCCCCCTCCCACACACACACAGAGATAAACAATACTAATCTCTTAGCAACCTTGGGCATTTGATTCAGAGCAACAGTGTTGTATCCTGACAAGCATTCTGTATATCTAATTGTGACATTAAGGTAACTGTGATATAACACCTTCTGTAAATCTGAAGTCCTAAACAATGTACATTGTAGAGCTATTTAACATAAGTTTAAGTATTTAAGACCACTAGACAGGCATGCCACAAAATTATTTAAGTAATATGAGTATATGTGATTAATTTATTAAAGAACAGTTTGTATTATAATTGAGCAGTTAACATTAGGCAAAAAGTCTGTATTCAGAGGACAGGATGTGATTATGACCTTTATATATAACCTTTAAGTTAACTTTTTTTAAAAATTAACATTTTAATGGAAGCAACCTTAGATGGCATATTTTATATTTTTCAGTTGCCCTTGTCATCACGTCAATAATGTGTTCCTCTTCTTGTTTCAGAATGGCCTCGTTACTGGTTCACCAGAAATGTTTAAATTGAAATCTTGTATCCGACGGAAGACAGATTCAATTGACAAACGATTCTGCTTTGACATAGAAGTTATTGAAAGGTTTGAGGTTTTATTTTTACTTTATATTTTTAATATGCTAAATTATTTGTTTCTGTGTTTAGATATAAGTATGAAACAGTATACAGGTACTTGTTTTTCAGTCTTTAAAAACAGTATGCATATTTATTTCATTCTTTTATGTATTTATTCAACAAATATATATTGCATGATGCATTCAATAAATAAATCAGACACAGAATGCTAGCAAAAAGCAACATCACTCAAAGAAGAATTTGGGAAATCAACATAAATGACTACATTAAGGGATTTGTGGTGGACTTGAGTTCCCTTTACTATGAATGATCCTGACAACATTGTTCACCATGCCTGGGTAAGCCTTTTTGTGGACTTTTGAAGCCTGGTAGCCTTGCTTCCAAGGAATAATAAGACAGCTGGGAATGCCATTAGTTTCCTTCAGCCAGTGAAATTCAGTGCCTCCTCTGGGCAGAGCACCGTTCTGGACATTGGGACATTGGGAGAGACATAAATGTTGCACATGTGAGTTTATAATCTAATGGGGATATTTAGCTCTACTTTTTTTTTCCTTGTATCAATACAAGAAGAACAGAAACTAAATATGGACAGATATACTTCTTTCTCTCTATTCTATTCCACAATCTATTTCTCTTCCCCTGCATTACTACCATACTTTTCTGAATACTGTAGCTTTGTGTGAATGCACTATTTAAAATGCTTACTCTATATACTCTTATAAACTATAGTTTACATATATGTCGCTTATAACTACTCAGTAGGGCAAGGCCCCCATTTTTTATGCTTCTTTAAATAGTGGCGCCTGGGTGGCTCAATTGGTTGGGCAACCGACTTCAGCTCAGGTCAGGATCTCAGTTTGTCAGTTCGAGAGCCGCGTCGGGCTCTGTGCTGACAGCTTGGAGCCTGGGGCCTGCTTTGGATTCTGGGTCTCCGCCTCTCTCTGCCCCTCCCCTGCTTACTCTCTGTGTCTGTCTCTCAATAATAAATAAACGTTATGGGGCGCCTGGGTGGCGCAGTCGGTTAAACATCCGACTTCAACCAGGTCACGATCTCGCGGTCCGTGAGTTCGAGCCCCGCGTCAGGCTCTGGGCTGATGGCTCGGAGCCTGGAGCCTGTTTCCGATTCTGTGTGTCTCCCTCTCTCTCTGCCCCTCCCCCGTTCATGCTCTGTCTCTCTCTGTCCCCAAAATAAATAAAAAACGTTGAAAAAAAAATTAAAAAATAAATAAATAAATAAATAAATAAACGTTAAAATTTTTTTTAATTGTATTAAATATTTTGGCCCTGTGGTTTTGCATTTTATGAATCTGCTTATTAAGTTTCCCTTTGTCTCCACAAAAATCCTTTGGGGTTTTTGATTTGGAGTAGCATTGAAGTTGTTAATTAATTGATGGACAGTTTAACTCTTTTTGAATATTTTACATATTTTTTTTAGATTTATTCTTGTCTCTTCATTTTATTGCAATTTTGAATAGAATTCATTAGTATATATTTTTTTCCTAATGTTTGAGGCTCATGGATAGAAAGGCTATTAATCTTTTTAATATATCAATCTATACCCAGCATAGTTGTTGAGCTCCTTATTGGTTTTAATAGTTTGTGGTAGGAACTTCTGTATTTTCTATGTACACAAATACAAACATGTTAGTAATTTTTCTTTATTTCAGCAGCACTTTTTGGTTCTGTAACCCTGAGGCACATTGTTAAATTCTGCTTTAGTTTGCTCATCTGTAAGGATAAGGATAATAAGTAGTCACCTCAAAGGGTTCCTATGAGGATAAAATGAGATAAGAAAGGTAACATTTACAACATAGTGCCTGGCACATAATAAACAGCCAACGAATATTGATTATTATTTTATTATTTCTGTTTATAGTGGCTTAGATTTTCTAAGATCAAGTGATCACGATCTTCACATACATTTTTCTTTTTCCTGTCATTCCAATGATCTATTTTCCTGTTTACACAAGGCATAATATGCCTTCGTCACAGTTTTAAGTCATACTGGTTTTTAATCATACAATATTTAAATGAAATTTCCTCCTCAGTGTATCTCTTCACAGAGCCCTTTAATTTCCTGTTCAAATTTATTTTCTGGATAATTTGCAGTTAACTAGATCAATTTTACTATTTCTGGATTTCCTGTCTTTTTCTGTCTTATATTGCTTTCCTCCTTCCCTTTTCTTACTCTTTCTCTCTTGAAGTGTGTATGTATCCTGAAGTAACTATTTCAGAATGGGTACATGGGAAAAATTGTTTTTAAATGAATTAATTTTAATATTGTGATCATGATATAGATAAACACTTTGGTTTTAATGTCTTCTTAATAATTAACTAGGTATGGTATGAAACTTTTCATATTACTATATACTCATTGAAATTATTTTTAGTGACTAGATTGTACCACATTGGGGTCATAATCTTAATCATTCTAATATTGGAGAATGTTTAGGTGGTTCTGGACTTTGGTGAATGCTTTTTGGCCATTTCAGAGGAAAGAGTTTGAAACTAGCCTCCTTCAGGCAGTCATACCTAAACCAGTGATTTTACTACCTGCAACCATTAGAATTAAAAATGTGTGTGTGTGTGTGTGTGTGTGTGTCCTCATAGTAATTTTTCTAAAAGGAACCATAAGTCTTTTTCTTTTCATTTTTTAAATTCTTTTTTTCTTCTCTTTTCTTTTTTTCCTCTCTTTTCATTTTTTTCTTTCCTGCTTTTTCTTAAAATTTTACCTTTACTTTTAAAACCACAAAAAAATAATAAATGGGTGAAGACATAACAGGAATAAATTAAATATATAAAACATTTGTTTTTAATAGGCATGGAATCATCACATTACAGGCATTCTCAGAAGCTAATCGGAAACTCTGGCTCGAAGCCATGGATGGGAAAGAACCAGTAAGAATTTTGATTTTATTGTTCTAGGGGCACCTGGGTGGCTCAGTTGATTAAGTGTCTGACTTCAGCTTAGCTCACGGTTCATGGGTTTGAGCCCTGTGTTGGGCTCTGTGCTGACAGCTCAGAGCCTAGAGACTGCTTCGGATTCTTTGTCTGCCTCTCTCTCTGTCCCCTCCCCTGCTCCTGCTCTGTTTCTCAAATAAATAAATAAATAAATAATGTTAAAAATAAATGTTAATTTTTTTTTTTTTAGATTTTATTGTTCTAATTACAAAGTATATCTGGATTTTTTGTCTGTAGTATATTTGAAAATATTAATACAGCAAATCAGAGGCGTAGAGACTCTTACTGTTTTTCTGGTATTGTCTCACTGGTACATAACACCAACTTTCTAATTTGTTTCTCAGGATAACTTCCAGGACTAATTTAAAATCCTAAAATTACTTTTTAACAAATTACTTACCATGAACTTGGCTGTACTGATTTGATTATTTTATTCAGTTAATAATAAAGTCCTCACTCTTTGCAAGGCCTGTGTTAGGCTTTATGATCAGTGTGATGAGCAAAGGTTTAGGGTAAGAACTAATCCTGTGGTCTATATCATTGTTTAAAAATCTCATTTGGGGGAGGGGAAGGAAAAAAAAAAGGTTAGGGAGGGAGGGAGCCAAAACATAAGAGACTCTTAAAAACTGAGAACAAACTGAGGGTTGATGGGGGATGGGAGATGGATACTGAGGAGGGCACCTGCTGGGATGAGCGCTGGGTGTTGTATAGAAACCAATTTGACAATAAATTTCATATTAAAAAAAAAGTCTCATTTGGTAAAACTGCCTTGTGGCTTGACATTTTCCCTCCCGTCCATATCTTCACTGTTTTAATAGTTATTTTGATGTGGCCATGATAATTTACTTAAAATTATTAGGGAGGCTGATGTAAAAAGGAATAAATCATCGATCACTGTCTGTTTTCTTTATGAAGAACACCACATTGGATGGTTGGAGGTATGAGCACACAGAGAAAATAGGAGGCCCTGCCCTATCCATTGAAAACTATCCTTTAGTTGGCAAATAATTTGTGAACAACCTTGGTGCAGAGTACCTGTGCAACAACAGAACTATATAAAGTGTGGACCCTAGGCTTTGAGGCCATCCCTCAAACTATTACCAATCCACAATAAAATGGGTGCAGAAAGTATGATTAAGCATCTGGAAAATTTTATAGCAATTAGAAGTAGTGATTTTACACCTATTGAGTTTAATAATAAAAATTTTGGACTCTGCGCCTATTCTTTATAGTGTTTATTATGTTTTAATTTTATTATAACTTACAAAAGTATCAGCCAATTACAGATTAAAAAGTAAAACAAAAGGACTTGACTCTTTGCCACTAATAGTTGAGAGGTAAGCCGTGACCTAAAGCAAATATAGAAGACAATGTGATAGCTCAAGTACCAGTTAAGGTTGTACATGTTGAGAACAAAACGCTAAGGAGATAATTTGAGGAAGCAGCAATCTGGTAAAATCTGTCATGAAATCCTTCCTGAAGAAGGAATACATACTATGCATCATGTTGGGTAATAGAATGAGATACATAAATCAAATGGAAAGCGCTAGAACTTTGCCCAGGGCTGGATAGCCATGATGGAAAGGCTTGGGAAGCAAGGTTGGTTGATAGGGTAAGGAAATGGCTCTATGGACATACTAGTTGTAAGATCTTGAAATCAAGATACTCATTTTGTGTATCATTGTACCAATATCGCCCTGTTTCTGTGCTGGGTCATTAACTGATCAGACTTCCTTTGTTTTTCAGATTTACACCCTGCCTGCCATTATTAGCAAGAAAGAAGAAAGTAAGTCACTTTAATACTTATTTAAAATTTTATCATAGATTTTTTTTCTTTTTTATCACAAAAGTATTATGTGATATTAAGAGTTAATTCTGGGAAAATAATAGAAACATATCATAAGTCTGATGGTGAAGCAAATTTAAAACTTTCATTCAGAGAAGTTTCTCAAGTCAAAGGCATTAAACTACTGGTGTTTTAGTAACCAAAATTAGTTTTACTTATTTGGTGTTTATTTACTTATAGGTATGTACCTTGCTTTATCCCAGGAAGAGATTTGAAGCAATTGATATTTAGTTGATTTTTTTAAATATTTTTAATGGCAGTAAGGGCTTCTTTATTTTAGTTTCTCTGTGCCATTGACAAGACTGAAGACATGAATACTTTGTACCCAAGAGTGTGATGTTATAAGACATTGTCCATAACACATGGGATATATAGGAAAACCTGTTTTCTCAATGTAGAATTGCTGAGTCCTTAGTAGCAAAACATTCTTATTAAACACATTTTATGTGTTTTTCCATAACATTCTCAATCCTCCTTAATCATCTGCTACCTTCTTTCCACCTTTTACCCTTGGTTATTTTAGAATATTTTCATATGTACCTTATGTAGTCAGATTATTTGACATTTAAAATTAGTCTGTATATTTATTTCTAAGGTTATATATACATCTTCTAAAGCAATTTCAAGTTTTATTTAACTCAATTGACTTTCTCTCATGATGTCTAAATTTATTTTTAAAACAGGCTAATTTTTAAATTGCTAATAAAATGCAACTGAGAAAGGAGTAAAAATAAAAACTGGGAAAGCATTCATTTGAAAATCATAAATATTAAGTGTATGAAAAAACCTATTACTTTAAATGAATGAAATGCTTCCTAGTGATTAATTTCAGAAATTATCAAAAGAAAAAGCATGATTTAAAATACCCCTGGGATGCCTGAGTGGCTCAGTTGGTTAAGTGTCCGACTCTTGATTTTGGCTCAGGTCATGATCTCAGGGTTGTGAGATCGAGTCTCACGTCGAGCACCATGCTAAATGTGGAGCCTGCTTAAGATTCTCTCTCTCCCTCTGTCTCTACCTCTCTCTCTGTCTCTCTCAAAAAAAAGATACTCCTAATGTTAGAGACTTGGAAAATTATTTCCGGTTTTTACTCTTGCATTTCTTTATTGCAAATCAAGGAAAGTGATTAGTATAAAATCTTCATTGCCTGCTTACATCTAATCACAGAAATATTAACCAACAGATAAGTACCAAATGTTCATTCTAAATAGTTACCTAAAGAGCAATATGTTGTATGATTTGCATTTGAGTAGAGTTTGAAATGTGTTTTCTAATACTGGTTTCATTTTTCATATACTGGTTTCTTTCAAAAGAAAGATAGTTCTTTTAGATTCAAATGAACTACTCAAGGATGAATTTTTGGAAAAAACTGAACCTATATATGGTATTGAATAAAGCTCTAAATAGGGACGTGGTCAAGTCAGTGAGAATATATTTGAACAGTAATGCATTTCTGGAAACTAGGGTTTGTAAAATAGTTAGAAAATTTGAATAAGGAGGTTGTCACATGTTCTTATGCTGTTATGAAACGGCATCATGCTTCTTCAGTGCCTTAAAGACTTCCAGAAATCTACTTTCTGGTAGCCTTAGCCACCTGAAACATCACTATGCCATCATTTATAATTGTAAAATGTTTTTTGTTTTGTTTTGTTTTGGTTTTTTTCGGAAAAATAGCTATCCTACAGTCCATGTGTTTGTGTCATTTCTCACATTTTGCTTTTGGTATAGTGTTTTAGTATCCGACTTATTAGTTCTCTGAGCAACTTGTGACAGAACCTTGTAGCCTTCTTCATAGTACTTAACACAGGTCTTCCATGAGATGTGTGCTCAGCACACATTTGCTTTTACTGTTGCTCTGAGTACCAGTAGGCTTTTGTTGCCCAAGGGAAGATTTTGATGATAGAAAAGAATATTATAATTATGTTTGCTTCATTAGTATATAGTGCTCAAAGTTATAAATCTTAACCCTAGTTTCAAGTTTTATTTTTATTATTTTATCTTAAGCTGTATTTTTTTTCTTTCAGCCTATTTTTAATCAATGTACAGATCTTATTTTATGTATAAATATCCTAATTTTTAAAAATGTTTTCATTTTGTTTTTATAACTTTGATAGAATTCCCCCATTTATACATTTTTTTTTAATTTTTTTTTCAACATTTATTTATTTTTGGGACAGAGAGAGACAGAGCATGAATGGGGGAGGGGCAGAGAGAGAGGGAGACACAGAATCGGAAACAGGCTCCAGGCTCCGAGCCATCAGCCCAGAGCCTGACACGGGGCTCAAACTCACGGACCGCGAGATCGTGACCTGACTGAAGTCGGACGCTTAACCGACTGCGCCACCCAGGCGCCCCATCCCCCATTTATACATTTAATCAGTGAAGCTTTTTTAGACATACAAATTATAATTACAAAACTAGTAAATTTTATTCACCCAAATGCAGCACCCTAATGAAACAAGTTTGTGATTCTGGCTAATATAATCTTTCTAAACCTGTGGTATCTTCCGTAATCTAATAAATTGACTTATAAATGCTGAAATTAATATCCCTTTAACTGTTCTAAGCATTCTAAATAAATCACACACAAAATTACGTAGTGATTTCAAGAGGTCTTACTATGTGGACATAAAGTCAACTTATCCAAAATCATCCTTGTTTCTGATTGTTTTTCCACATTCTTGGAGATTCAGATTTTCTCACCCAAAGAGAATCACTATTCTATTGAAAAGACAAGACAATGGCATGTACCATCAATAAAAAGAAACTCTGGCTAATGGAGGACAGGATTAAATGTACCTTCTAGAAATAAGCTCCCTGCAGCTGAGGGGTAGACATTTTGGTATTGACAACGTAGGTGAACAAGGTTTTCTAAACATTCCTCAACCCAACATGCAATGAAGTCCCTTTCCCTGAAATGACCTGCCTCTCAGACAAGTTGAGAGGCTTTCCTGGTCCTCAGAATTTAACATTTTTGCATGTAATTTTTAATGTTTTACTACATCAAGGTCTAAAATGTATTAATGGAACTTTGAATCTCTGGTCAGACTGTAATCTTACCTCTTATCTCTTTTATCATGTGTCTTATCAATATACCACTATTTTACTAGTGATTTAACAACTTACGGGATATACGTGAACGCTTAATGGTATTCTAGATTCAAGCCTATGGTCCTTTTTAACCTGAAAGAAGTGTCATGTTTTCTTCCTAGCAACATGTCCAGAATTTTACCTCAGTTTAAAATTATATTCCAGTGATGGTGAAGTTCTCAGACCTCTTTTTTAAATCTTGAATTAATCAAGCAACCTCATCATATTGGGAGTTCAGAGCAGCTTTTATCTTTATGTTCACCTCTTCTACCATTTTTCTAGATATCATCCTGTTTTTTTGAGATCTCTGTGTTCCTTTTAGACATTTGACTACTTTCCAGAGTGGAATTATGTCAATTTCCATCAATAACTTCTCAGTTGTTATTTGAAACCAGTGCTAGTCTTGATTCATTTGCCAAATTGGGAAATGCATCTTTATAGCTTTGGTAATTCAGATGGATTCTGTTTATCATAAAATGCTCTAGCTATCCTTTGGAAACTCAGTTTTGTATGGGATGTGTTTGTGTTTTTGAACTGATAAGGCTAATAATGAACCTTAAGATAGTAAAATATAAAAACTCAGGTAAAAATGTGTTTTCAATGTCAACCATTAAAAGTGGTTGTGTTTTTGCTTTCACTAAAAAGCCTAATGGTAATAGAGCAAAAACTATCCTTTAGCATCCTAAAATAGAGCCATACTGTGAATATACAGAGAAGATATACTATGAAATGAAGAGTAAAACTATTCTTTCACTGTTACGAGACTATTTTTTATAAACCTAACGTGAAAAAATCTCAGGACTTTGTGGTTTTTGAACTATAGATGCTGCAAATAAGACTAGCCTGTAATTCAGTAGAGAAGGAAAGTTTAACTCATCTTAACAACAACAAAAAAGCATCAAGTACAAAAACTGAAAAATTGGTCCACAAATGCTTTTCTGGTTGTAAAAAATGCTTTCTACAGTATTCTTTTCTTGAAATTCTAAGACTTTGGGAATGCATACACTTTGAGAATAGCAATGTCTATTATCATTATTAAACAGATATTATTAGGTAAGATTAGAACTAAACTCTCCCTCAAGCTATACCATTAGGTATGTTTTGTTAAAGAATAACACACCAATAGTTCTCCATATTTGAGCCCACTTTCAAAAAAACAATTTTTTTTTGGTTTACTAAGTTTTTATTTTAATTCCAGTAGAGTTAACATACAGTGTTATATTAGTTTCAAGAGTACAGTATAGTGATTCAACAATTCTCTACATTACTCAATGCTCATCATGGTAAGTCTTCCTTTAATCCTCCTTACCTATTTCACCTATCACCCCCTTCTGGTAACCACTAGTTTGTTCTCTGTAGTTAAAAGAATGGTTCTTGGTTTGTCTTTTGCTCTCCTATGTTTTGTTTGTTAAATTCCACGTATGAGTGAAATCGTATGGCATTTGTCTTTCTCTGACTGATTTATTTCACTAGACATACTTTCTAGCTGCATCTATGTCATTGCAGATGGCAAGATTTCATTCCTTTTGATGTCTAAGTAATATTCCATTTTATGTATATATGCCACATCTTCTTTATTCATTCATGAATCAATGGACACTTGGGCTGCTTCCATAATATGGCTATTGAGAATAATGCTACAGTAAACATATGGGTGCATGTATCCCTTTGAATTAGTGTTTTTGTATTTGGGGGGTAAATACCCAGTAATATGATTACTGGATTGGAGGGTAGTTCAATTTTTTTAAGTTTTAATTCCAGTCTAGTCAACATACAGTGTTCTATTAGTTTCAAGTGTACAATATAGTGATTCAGTAAACCCATACATCATCCAGTGCTCATCACAGTCTACTTCTTAATCCCTATCACCTATTTTACTGATTCCCCACCTACCTCCCCTGTGATAACCATGTTTGTTCTCTGTGGTGAAGAGTCTGTTTCTTGGTTTCTCTCTCTTAAGTTCCACATATGAGTGAAATCATATGGTATTTGTCTTTTTCTGACTGACTTATTTCACTTAGCGTTACACTCTCTAGCTCCATCCATGTTGTTGCAAATGGTAATATTTCATTCTTTTTTATGGTTTAGTAATATTCCATTCTGTATATATACCACATCTTCTTTACCCATTCATCTGTTAGTGGACACTTTGGCTGCTTCCATAGTTTGGCTATTGTAAATTATACTGCAGTAAAGATAGCGGCACATATATCTTTTTGAATTAGTGTTTTTGTATTCTTTGGGTAAATACTCAGTAGTGTGATTCCTGGGTAATAGGGTAGTTCTATTTTTAATTTTTTGAGGAACCTCCATACTATCTTCCATGGTGGCTGCACCAGTTTGTATTTCCACCCAATAGTGCACAAGCATTCCTTTTTCTCCTCCTCATCCTAGCCAACTTTTGTTCTTTCTTGTATTTTTTTTTTATTTTAGTCATTCTGATAGGGGTGAGGTGATCTCTCATTGTTTTGATTTGCATTTTCCTGATGATGAGTGATGTTGAATATCTTTTCATGTGTCTGCTGGTCATCTGAATGTCTTCTTTGGAGAAATGTCTGTCCATGTCTTCTGCCCATTTTTTAAAAAAAAATGTTTAATGTTTATTTCATTTTTGAGAAAGAGAGAGAAAAAGGAGAGACAATGAGCAGGGGAGACAGAGACAGAATCTGAAACAGGCTCCAGGCTCTGAGCTGTCAGCACAGAGCCCGGCGTGGGATCTGATCCCACAAACCATGAGATCATAATCTGAGCTGAAGTTGGATGGTTAACCAACTGAGCCACCCAGGTGGCCCCTTTTCTGCCCATTTTTTAATTGGATCATTTGTTTTTGGGTGTTGACTTATATAAGTTCTTTGTATATTTTTTTGATGCTAACCGTTTATCAGATTGTCATTTGCAAATATATACTCTCATTCAGTAGACTTTTAGCTTTGTTGGTTGTTTCCTTTGCACTACAGAAGCTTTTTGCTTTGATGTAGTCCCAGTAGTTTATTTTTGCTTTTATTTCACTTGCTTCAGAAGACATATCGAGAAAAATGTTGTTACAGCCAATGCTGGAGAAATTACTGGCTGTGCTCTCTTCTAGGATTTTTGTGGTTTCAGGTCTCACATTTAGGTCCTTAATCCATTTTGAGTTGATTTTTGTGTATGGTGTAAGAAAGCGGTCCAGTTTCATTCTTTTGCATGTAGCAGTTCATTTTTCCCAGCCCTATCTGTTGAAGAGACCATCTTTTTCCCATTGTAAACTCTTCCCTCCTTTTTCAAAGATAAGTTGACTTTATTTCCAGGCTTTCTATTCTATTCTGTTGATCTGTGTATCTGTTTTTGTGCCAGTACCATACTGTTTGAAGCAAATTATTTTTTGTGAAAAAACTTCTATGTCCCAAAATCTTCATCTTGGGACTAGTTGTTAAAGAGATAGAGGCAGTTGTCACTTTTCCTAGGCTTGCTTGCTCTGCATTCTCTGTTGGTACCCTGAGGCTTGTCCCCACTCAAACATGTTTTGTGTGATGATTTTTCAGTTGGTCCTTCTACCCTAGGTCTGGAGAAAGTGAGAACTGTGAGAGAAAAGGTACTAAATTATCATTCTCTCATGCAGTTTGGTTCATCAGTATTCCATTGTGTACTTACTTTATTCCAGGTATTGTAAATGGGAAAAAAGAAGTCCTTTCAAATGATGTTTCTGCTAATGAAAGTCATGATTTGGTCACATAAATAACAGTCACTCAACATTCAGTCCTCATGTACATGTCTACATGTCCTCATGATTGGACCAGAAAATACTTTCAGAATTTCCCCCAAACTCTCAATTTCTGCCACTGTCTGTCGGTGACTTTCCCCATGTGTGCTTTGGGAACATGTTCTCCCCAACAATAAAGAAAAGAAAATTGAGCTCATTCTTCTTATCCTAGGCATTTGCCATCTGTCATGAATTTTTTGAGCTGCACACTACTGTCTAAATAATTTAATTTTGGAAGTTCTCAGATGTCCCTGGGTTACATCCTCCTCCTCACCACATCCTCTCCCACACGTGTGATCAAATAATTTTGTTTCTATCACTGAGATCCAGGAAGAGGGTTATAGTTCAAATACTTTTCATGGGCAGATCAGGAAGAAATAACAGGTTGGGCCAGGGCTGTGGAGAGTTAACTGCTTCCTAAGAAGCAGGGAGAAGACAAATGGTCCTGTGGGACACAGGTTGTGTGGGACACAAACACCAATAAATGCACTCATTTCTTTTTTCTGTTTCTTTCAAGCCATGGATAATATGATATTAGTTATCTGTGATAAGTTGATTTTTAATCTGAATTGGCAGATTAGAAAAGTGAATTAGAAATTAAAGACAAGTGTTGCTTTGTTTTGTCAACCCTGAGAAGGTACTGTAAGGCCAAGTAGATTATATCTGTAAGGACATGCTGGGTTTTTAATTACTAGGAAATTGAAGGTACAAGGACTTTTGCTTTGTTAGCTGTATAGAAGACTATTCTTTTTCATTTCCTCATGGCTGTTTGAATTCTGTTGAGATTAATAGCTATTATGCTGCTAAACTGCCTTATTTTTATTTATAGAAACTTTATTTGGATTTCAATAAAAGTTTTATCCCTGAATAGTTTCCGGAGGAAAAAAAAATGATGTTTACACTTAACTTTTGATTGAATATATAAAGTTCTTTAAGTTAGCTTGTTTCCTGCTTCTACCTCTGAAAGCCAAGTATCATTAATATTATAGTGTTCAACTCCTGGGAATTTGGTGGTATTTGTATTTTACATATCCTTCTGCCCCTTTCTTTAGCAGGGAGATATGGGACAGGGAGTAGACGATCTGGGGAGGAGTTGACAAAATTTTTCTCTTGTTAGCCAAGCTCTAACCCTTCTAGAAATCATTAGCAAGGGTACCTGCACAACCTATATGCAAACCAGTAACTAGCAAGCCATCAATTAATAAGCATTTATGGACTGCCTGCTCTGAACCAGGCATTGAGTCCTGATTCACTACTGTATTTCCACTGTATAGGATGGGTACTCTGTACTGTTAAGCAGGAGTGCCTTGTCCTTCATTCAAGAAGAATGATGATAAATTATCAGCCTTTAATGATGTGATTTGTTTTTGTAAGGACCATTTCAACTAATATTTCAGTTGAACACTTTGGAGTTCCTAATTTTCCTTTAAGCTATAAAGAACCTGCTTTGTTCAGTCCTCATTAACACTGACATTAAATGCAATAGCCTCTTCATGGCTTTAGGAAGTTGTGTGTTTTCCATTACAGAATATATTTTCCTTCACTTCCTTCAGAAACACCACATTTTGTGACCATCTCCTACATCAGGAACTTGGAGAGAGAGTATGCTGTTTGACCTCTTTCCTCAGACCTCAACAGGATTGGCAGAATCATATTGACTTACTTAGTGCCTGCTGGAAAATGGCATCTTTTAATTCCATTCATATTTCATTGGTTAGTGTCTATCACATGGCCAATCTTGCCTTTGAGGGAGCTAAGAAACATAATCTTCTCTGCAGGAAGGGGCAACAGGTATGGGTGAACAGTAATCCCAGCATACTGCAATCTGTTCACTTCCAGTGAGAGGAAGTGTATGTTCATTGTGATTTACTGAAGTATGATGAAAGTATACACACGTGTTTATTTTTTTTAATTTTTTTTATGAAATTTATTGTCAAAGTGGTTTTCATACAACACCCAGTGCTCATCCCAACAGGTGCCCTCCTCATGCCCATCTCCCACTTTCCCCTCCCTCCCACCCCCCATCAACCCTCAGTTTGTTCTCAGTTTTTAAGAGTCTCTTATGGTTTGCCTCCTTCCCTCTCTGTAACTTTTTTTTTCCTTCCCTTTCCCCATGGTCTTCTGTTAAGTTTCTCAGGATCCACATAAGACTGAAAACAGATGGTATCTGTCTTTCTCTGTGTGGCTTATTTCATTTACCATAACACTCTCCAGTTCCATCCACGTTACTACAGAAGGCCATATTTCATTCTTCCCCATTGCCACGTAGTACTCCATTGTGTATATAAACCACAATTTCTTTATCCATTCATCAGTTGTTGGACATTTAGGCTTTTTCCATAATTTGGCTATTGTTAAAAGTGTTGCTATAAACATTGGGGTACAAGTGCCCCTATGCATCAGCACTCCTGTATCCCTTGGGTAAATTCCTAGCAGTGCTATTGCTGGGTCATAAGGTAGATCTATTTTTAATTTTTTGAGGAACCTCCACACTGTTTTCCAGAGTGGTTGCACCAATTGGCATTCACACCAACAGTGCAAGAGGGTTCCCATTTCTCCACATCCTCTCCAGCATCTATAGTCTCCTGATTTGTTCATTTTGGCCACTCTGACTGGCATGAGGTGGTATCTCACTGTGGTTTTGATTTGTATTTCCCTGATGAGGAGTGACATTGAGCATCTCTTCATGTGCCTGTTGGCCATCTGGATGTCTTCTTTAGAAAAGTGTCTATTCGTGTTTTCTGCCCATTTTTTCACTGGAGTATTTTCAGGTGTGGAGTCTGATGAGTTCTTTATAGATTTTGAATACTAACCCTTTGTCCAATAGGTCATTTGCAAATATCTTTTCCCATTCCGTTCGTTGCCTTTTAATTTTGTTGATTGTTTCCTTTGCAGTGCAGAAGCTTTTTAACTTCATGAGGTCCCAATAGTTCATTGTTGCCTTGCCTTTGGAGATGTGTCAAGTAAGAAATTGCTGCAGCTGAGGTCAGAGAGGTTTTTTCCTGCTTTCTCCTCTAGGGTTTTGATGGTTTCCTGTCTCACATTCAGGTCCTTTATCCTTTTTAAGTTTATTTTTGTGAATGGTGTAAGAAAGTGGTCTAATTTAATTCTTCCACATGTTGCTGTCCAGTTCTCCCAGCACCATTTGTTAAAGAGACTGTCTTTCTGGGGCGCCTGGATGGCTCAGTCTGTTGAGCGTCTGACTACAGCTCAGGTCAGGATCTGGCAGTTTGTGAGTTCGAGCCCTGTGTCAGGCTCTGTGCTGACAGCTCAGAGCCTGAGCCTGTTTCGGATTCTGTGTCTCCCTCTCTCTGCCCCTTCCCTGCTCATGCTCTGTCTCTCAAAAATGAATTAACGTTAAAAATTTAAAAAAAAAAAAAAAGACACTGGCTTTTTTCCATTGGATATTCTTTCCTCCTTTGTCAAAGATTAGTTGCCATACATTTGTGAGTCCAATTCTGGAGTCTCTATTCTATTCCATTGGTCTATGTTTCTGTTTTTCTGCCAATACCATGCTGTCTTCATGATTACAGCTTTGTAGTAGAGGCTAAAGTCTGTGATTGTGATGCCTCCCACTTTGGTATTCTTCAATATTACTTTGGCTATTCAGGCTCTTTTGGGGTTCCATACAAATTTTAGGATTGCTTGTTCTAGCTTCAAGAAGAATGCTGGTGCAATTTTTATTGGCATTGCATTGAATATGTAAACTACTTGGGGAGTATTGACATTTTAACAATATTTATTCTTCTAATCCATGAGCACGGAATGTTTTTCCATTTCTTTGTGTCTTCTTCAATTTCCTTCATAAGCTTTCTATAGTTTTCAGCATACAGATCTTTTACATCTGTGGTTACGTTTATTTCTAAGTATTTTATGATTCTTGGTGCAATTGTGAATGGGATCAGTTTCTTTATTTGTTTTTCTGTTGCTTCATTATTAATGTATAAGAATGCAACTGATTTCTGTACATTAATTTTGTATCCTGTGACTCTGCTGAATTCATGTATCAGTTCTAGCAGACTTTTCGTGGAGTCTTGGGTTTTTCATGTATAGTATCATGTCATCTGCAAAAAGTGAAAGCCTGCTTTCATCTTTGCCAGTTTTGATGCCTTTGATCTCCTTTTGTTGTCTGATTGCTGATGCTAGCACTTCCAACACTATGTTAAACAACAGCGGTGAGAGTGGACATCCCTGTCATGTTCGTGATCTCAGGGGGAAAGCTCTCAGTTTTTCCCCATGGAGGATGATATTAGCTGTGGGCTTTTCATAAATGTTGAACCATCCCTGCAGCCCAGGAATGAATCCCACTTGATCATGGTGAATAATTCTTTTTATATGCTGTTTAATTCGATTTGCTAGTATCTTGTTGAGAATATTTGCATCCATATTCATCAGGGGTATTGGCTTGTAGTTCTCTTTTTTTGCTGGGTCTCTGTCTAGTTTGGGAATCAAAGTAATGCTGGCTTCATACAATGAGTCTGGAAGTTTTCCTTCCCTTTCTATTTTTTGGAACAGCTTGAGAAGGATAGGTATTATGTCTGCTTTAAATGTCTGGTAGAATTCCCCAGGGAAGGCATGTGGTCCTGGACTCTTATTTGTTGGGAGATTTTTGATAACTGATTCAATTTCTTCACTGGTAATGGGTCTGTTCAAGTTTTCTATTTCTTCCTGTTTGAGTTTTGGAAGTGTGTGAGTGCTTAGGAATTTGTCCATTTCTTCCCGGTTGTCCAGTTTGTTGGCATATAATTTTTCATAGTATTCCTTGATAATTGCTCATATTTCTGAGGGGTTGGTTGTAGTAAATTGCATTTTCATTCATGATTTTATCTATTTGGATTATCTCCCTTTCTTTTTGAGAAGCCTGGCCAGAGGTTTATCAATTTTGTTTATTTTTTCAAAAAACCAACTCTTGGTTTCAATGATCTGCTCCACAGTTTTTTTGTACTCTATAGTGTTTATTTCTGCTCTGATCTTTATTATTTCTCTTCATCTGCTGGGGTTGGGGTGTCTGTGCTGTTCTGCTTCTAGTTCCTTTAGGTGTGCTGTTAGATTTTGTATTTGGGGTTTTTCTTGTTTCTTGAGATAGGCCTGGATTGCAATGTATTTTCCTCCTAAGACTGCCTTCACTGCATCCCAGTGTTTGGATTGTTGTATTTTCATTTTCATTTGTTTCCATATATTTTTTAAATTTCTTCTCTAATTGCCTGGTTGACCCATTCATTCTTTAATAGGGTGTTCTTTAACCTCCATGCTTTTGGAGGTTTTCCAGCCTTTTTCCTGTGGTTGATTTCAAGCTTCATAGCACTGTGGTCTGAAAGTGTGCATGGTATTATCTCAATTCTTTTATAGTTATTAAGGGCTGTTTTGTGACCCAGTATGCGATCTATCTTGGAGAATGTTCCACGTGCACTCGTGAAGAAAGTATATTCTGTTGCTTTGGGATGCAGAGTTCTAAATAGATCTGTCAAGTCCATTTGATCCAATGTCTCATTCAGGGCCCTTGTTTCTTTATTGATCCTGTGTCTAGATGATGTATCCATTATTGTAAGTGGGGTGTTAAAATCCCCTGCAATTACCACATTCTTATCAATAGGGTTCCTTATGTTTGTGATTGTTTTATATATTTGGGGGCTCCCGTATTCAGCACATAGATATTTATAATTGTTAGCTCTTCCTGATAGATAGACCCTGTAATTATTATATAATGCCCTTCTTCATGTCTTGTTACAGCCTTTAATTTAAAGTCTAGTTTGTCTGATATAAGTATGGCTACTCCAGCTTTCTTTTGATTTCCAGTAACATGACAGATAGTTCTCCATCCCCTCACTTTCCACCTGAAGGTGTCCTCAGGTCTAAAATGAGTCTTTTGTAGACAGCAAATAGATGGGTCTTGTTTTTTTTATCCCTTCTGATACCCTATATCTTTTGGTTGGAGCATTTAGTCCATTTACATTCCGTGTTATTATTGAAAGATATGGGTTTAGAGTCATTGTGATGTCTGTAGATTTCATGCTTGTAGTGATGTGTCTGGTACTCAGGTACTTGCAACATTTCACTCACAGAATCCCCCTTAGGATCTCTTGTAGTGCTGGTTTAGTGGTGATAAATTCCTTCAGTTTTTGTTTGGGAAGACCTTTATCTCTCCTTCTATTCTGAATGACAGACTTGCTGGATAAAAGATTCTCGGCTGCATATTTTTTCTCTTCATCACATTGAAGATCTCCTGCCATTCCTTTCTGGCCTGCCAAGTTTCAGTAGATAGGTCTGTCACTAGTCTTATTGGTCTCCTTTTATGTGTTTGAGCATGTTTATCCCTAGCTGCTTTCAGAATTTTCTCTTTATCCTTGTATTTTGCCAGTTTCACTATGATAATAAGTCTTGGAGAAGATCAATTCAAGTTACATCTGAAGGGAGTTCTCTGTGCCTCTTGGATTTCAATGCCTTTTCCTTCCTAGATCAGGGAAGTTCGCAGCTATGATTTGTTCAAGTACACCTTCAGCCCCTTTCTCTCTCTCTTCTTTTTCTGGAATTCATATGATAAGGATATTGTTCCATTTGATTATATCATTTAGTTGTCTAATTCTCCCCTCATACTCCTGGATTTTTTTAATCTCTCTTTTTCTCAGCTTCCTCTTTTTCCATAATTTTATCTTCTAATTCACCTGTTCCCTCCTCTGCCTCTTCAATTCATGCTATGGCCACCTCCATTTTATTTTGCACTTCATTTGTAGCATTTTTTAGCTCCTCATGACTATTTCTTAGTCCCTTGACCTCTGTAGCAATAGATTCTCTGTTGTTCTCTATGCTTTTTTCAAGCCCAGCGATTAATTTTATGACTATTATTCTAAATTGTTGTTCCATTTTATTGCTTAAATCGTCTTTGATCAATTCATTAGCTGTTGCTACTTCTTGGAGTTTCTTTTGAGGAGAATTCTTCCGTTTTGTCATTTTGGATAGTCCCTGGAGTGGTGCAGAACTGCAGGGCTCTTCCCCTGTGCTGGCTGGAGTAACTTGTGTTGGTGAGCAGGGCCACAGTTCAATCTGGATGTCTGCCCCCAGCCCACCGCTGGGGCCACAGTCAGTCTGGTGTGTACCTTATCTTCCCCTCTCCCAGGAGGAGGACTCACTGTGGAGTGGTGTGGCCCTTGTCTGGGATACTTGCATACTGCCAGGCTTGTGGTGCTGCTTAGATGGGATCTGGCCAAGGGCATATTAGCCAAGGTGGATCCGCAAGGTGCACAGGGGCAGGAGGGGCAGGCTTAGCTAACTTTGCCTTTGGTGGTCCCTGTGGGAGGGGCCCTGCAGCACCAGGAGGGAGGCAGGCCCGTTGGAGGGATGGATCCACAGAAGCACAGCGTTGGGCATTTCTGTGGAGAAAGAAAGTTTAGTGACGGGAACTGGTTCCCTTTGGAATTTCGGCTGGGGGATGGGAGAGGGAAATGGCGCTTTCCAGCATCTTTGTTCCTCCAACGAGCTGAGCTCTATCTTCTGGGGCTCAACAACTCTCCCTCACAGTGTCCTCTCGCCCTCCCCACTCTGCAAGAGCAGAGTTGTTGACTTTTAACGTTCCAGATGTTAAGTACTGCTGGCTGTCAGAACTCACAGAGTCCAGCCTCTCTGCTTTTGCAAGCCAGACTTTGGGGGCTCTGCCTTGCCGGGCGGGCTGCCCCTCCACCGCCCCGGCTCCCTCCTGCCAGTCCATGTAGCATGCACCACCTCTCCACCATTCCTACCCTCTTCTGTGGGCCTTTTGTCTACGCTTGGCTCCAGAGAGTCCGTTCTGCTAGTCTTCTGGTGGTTTTCTGGGTTATTTAGGCAAATGTGGGTGGAATCTAAGTGATCAGCAAGATGAGGTGAGACCAGCATCCTCCTATGCCACCATCTTCCCTCACCTTGTACAGACATGTTTTAATATACAACTTGCTTTTCAGTGGCTAGCTAGGTTACAGGGCTTGAGTGGTTTATGTCTGGTTTACATTTATTTCAAGAAACAGATTATTGGCCTGGCTCCAATTATTTAAAAATAAGTAATGTATTAGGCCTTTTTAACACTCCTGGTGGACAGTTCCTGAAGCTCCAATGACTTTAGTGATGCCCAAAGAATACCTTGTTCATATAATTTATGTATGTAGATATTTATATTTTCTTCCAGCTGCTGCTGCTGCTAATAGCCAACACTTCTGTAGTAGTTACTATATTGCAGACATTATTCTAGGAGCTTGGCAAATGTTAACATATTTTATCCGTGAACAATCCTCTGACAAAGAAAATTCTATTATCCTTACTGTGTAGAAGAGGAAACGGATATATAAAGAAGTTAAAACTATGCCCAGTAACACAGCAAGTACGTGAGAGAGTAACTACTATCTCTTTCATCTGGTTAGAATTAATGACTGACTTCTTTTATCCTTTTTTCTTCTATTTTTCTGCATATAGCAGTAATATATGGAAGGCGCACATGGAGAAGGAAACTAGCATTTAATTAGGTTTGTTACATTATTTGATGCTTTTCAGTGCTTCACCTGGTTTTGTTCTTCATTTTACATACGTGTTATCATTTCCCTCATTTTATAAATGAAAGAACTAGAGTTCATAAGCATTATTATGCATGTTCCCATTCATACAGCAGTTTATACTAGAGCTGAGATTCAACCCCAGATTCAATGTAGGTGTTATCTCTGCACTATGGAAACTCCTTTGGCAGTATCAAAGGTTGTTTAGAGGAAACAAAACAAAAATGCATGGTTATTTTCTGCCAACACAGTCAATATATTTTTCCATATCATCGAATTGATTGATAGTGTTTTAATTATTCATATTATGTAAATGAGCTAAAGCACAAGATCATGGGCCACATCCATACAGTGGCACTTATGGAATGGCCTGGCATTCAGAGTGAATGTATATAAGATTTTGTTCTTTGTGGGAGCCTGTAATATTGTTTTATTACAATAGACTGGGGTAGTGTTGCCAAACATCCTATTATACCTTCAATATAGCCTGGTTATTGCTTATTCTTCTCCAAGTGGATACTTAAAGAAATTCTGTTTATTACATGTATAAACATAGATATAGATACCACACATATATGTATCTACATATATAGATACCACAGTTGTCTTCATTCACTTTGCCAAAGGCAAGTTTTATTAAATTTTTTTAAAAAATGGTTTTCTCTTTCTTAATTTTTATCGAAAAGTTGAGCAATGTGACCTCCAGAACCAAATATTGTAAATGTCAGGAACTTGCAATTTTAATTGATTTTAAAACTGCTTGTTTCTACCTAGGGTTGCATTTTTTTTGGCTGTTTTTGTTGTGAGGAATGAAAATAATTGATTCGGGGATGTGGAGAAATGGGAACCCTCTTGCACTGTTGGTGGGAATGCAAATTGGTGCAGCCACTCTGGAAAGCAGTGTGGAGGTTCCTCAGAAAATTAAAAATAGACCTACCCTATGACCCAGCAATAGCACTGCTAGGAATTTATCCAAGGGACACAGGAGTACTGATGCATAGGGGCACTTGTACCCCAATGTTCATAGCAGCACTCTCAACAATAGCCAAATTATGGAAAGAGCCTAAATGTCCATCAACTGATGAATGGATAAAGAAATTGTGGTTTATATACACTATGGAATACTACGTGGCAATGAGAAAAAATGAAATATGGCCTTTTGTAGCAACGTGGATGGAACTGGAGAGTGTGATGCTAAGTGAAATAAGCCATACAGAGAAAGACAGATACCATATGGTTTCACTCTTATGTGGATCCTGAGAAACTTAACAGGAACCCATGGGGGAGGGGAAGGAAAAAAAAAAAAAAAGAGGTTAGAGTGGGAGAGAGCCAAAGCATAAGAGACTGTTGAGAACTGAGAGCAAACTGAGGGTTGATGGGGGGTGGGAGGGAGGAGAGGGTGGGTGATGGGTATTGAGGAGGGCACCTTTTGGGATGAGCACTGGGTGTTGTATGGAAACCAATTTGACAATAAATTTCATATATAAATAAAAAGTAAAAAATAAAAAAAAAAAAAAAGAATTCAAACTCTGGAAAAAAAAAAAAAAAAAAAGAAAATAATTGATTCCTTACCTCTCCATTTGCCTGTTTTCTTGTGTTCAATAAATATTTAAAATACCAGAATGTAGATTGTTATGATTGGCCTTTTAGGTGATTGGAAGCAAAAAATCCCTTCTTCCTATACAAAAGGAACTTCAATTATGTAGTGAACTCTTAAAAGATGCTTGTTTAATGACTATTCATTCTTGTATTGTTGAGTTAACCCAAAGCATTGACTGAGTTCTGTTTACTTGACCTAGGGACCTGAGAATAGAGAAATAAATGAGCCAGTTCCTATGGGTAACAATACGTTTTTTAGTTTGGGCATTTTAAAATGATTTAATCTATTTATTTTTTAAAAAGTTCTAAAGAACTATATTTTTTTTAAGTATTGGACTCTTTCAAAGTCTAGTGAATAAAAATGATAATTTCTACCTTCTGTTCTCTTTTTTCTTACTTGCATAGATCTTTCTAAAGTTTTTTTGTTTGTTTGTTTTGTTTTGTTTTTCCCCTAGGAAAAATAGAAACACACCCTCAAACTTCACAGTTTAAGAAATTGGGTCATACTGTCTGTTGATTACTTTTTGTTTTTGTTTGTTTGTTTGTTTGTTTTTTACTAACAACACATGAGAAGTATCTTTCCAGTTCAGTACTTCTAGTTTTTTGGTCCATGGATTTCTCAGTCCTCAAAGGTTTCAATGGTTTTCTGTCTAGGATTTCTTAAAAATGTTTTGCCTATTGTTGGCACCCCTTCTTGAATTCTGATATATATTTTTTATCTCTGGATTTCTGTTAAGCTATATGAATGTTTAATCCTCCATCTTTTTTTATTTTTATTTTTTATGTTTTTATTTTATTATTATTTATTAAATTTTACTTACAGTATAGTTAACATTCAGTGTTATATTAGTTTCAGGTGTACAATACAATGATTCATCAGTTCCATATATTACTCAGTGAGCATCACGATAAGTATATTCTTAATCCCCTTCACCAATTTCCCCCAGTCCCCCACCCACCTCCCCTCTGGTAACCACTGGTTTATTCTCTATAGCTAAGAGTCAGTTTCTTGGTTTTAGCGCTCTCTCGCTCTCTCTCTCTCTCTCTCTCTCCCCCTTTTTTTCCCTTTGCTCCTTTGTTTTGCTTCTTAAATTCTACATGTTAGTGAAATCATATATTATCTGTCTTTCTCTGACTGGCTTATTTTGTATAACTTGTACTCTTTAGCTCCATCCATGTTGTTGCAAATGCAAGATTTCAGTATTTTTATGGCTAAATAATATTTTATTGTACATATATACTATGTCTTCCTTTTTATGTGTATGTGAATGTATTTCTTCAACAAATATATATTTTATTAAGTTTTTAATTTTAATTCCAGTATAGTTAACATACAGTGTTCTATTAGATTCAACTGTACAATATAGTGATTTAGCAATACTATACATTAATCAGCGCTCATCATGAGAAGTGTACTCTCTTTGCAGGAATGTCTGTGACTTCTGCCCATTTTTTAATTGGATTATTTGTTTTGGGTGTTGAGTTATATAAGTTCTTTATATATTGTGGACACTAACCATTGATCAAATATGTCATTTGAAAATATCTTCTCTCAGTAGGCTGACTTTTAGCTTTGTTGATTGTTTCCTTTGCACTACAGAAGCTTTTTGCTTTGATGTAGTCCCAGTAGTTTATTTTTGCTTTTATTTCCCTTGCCTCAGAAGACATACCAAGAAAAATGGTACAGCTGATGTTGGAGAAATTACTGGCTGTGCTCTCTTCTAGGATTTTTGTGGTTTTAGGTCTCACATTCAGGTCCTTAATCCGTTTTGAGTTGATTTTTGTGTATGGTGTAAGAAAGTGGTCCAGTTTCATTCTTGTGCAGTTCATTTTTCCCAGCACCATTTGTTGAAGAGACCATCTTTTTCCCATTGCAAATTATTCCCCCCTTTTTCAAAGATTAATTGACCATACAATTTTAGAATTATTTCCAGGCTTTCTGTTCTGTTCTGTTGATCTGTGTGTCTGTTTTTGTGCCAGTACCATACTGTTTTGATTACTATCACTTTCTAATATAACTTGAAGTATCGTATTGTGAGATCTCCAGTTTTGTTATCTTTTCCAAGACTTATTTGGGTATTGAGGGCAGTTTATGATTTCATACAACTTTTAGGATTCTTTGTTCTATAATTCTGTGAAAAATGCTATTGGTATTTTGACAGGGATTGTGTTAAATCTGTAGATTGCTTTGGGTAGTATAGACATTTTAACAATATTTATTCTCCTAATCCATGAGCATGGAATGTCTTTCCATTTCTTTCTGTCGTCTTCAATTTCTTTCATCAGTGTTTTATATTTTTCTGTGTATAGAAAGTATATTTCATTTCTTTGGAAAAGTTTATTCCCAACTATTTTATTATTTTTGGTGCAGTTGTAAATGAATTGTTTTTCTTTTAATTTTTCTTTCTGCTGCTTCATTATTAATGTATAGAAATGCAACAGATTTCTGGGGCACCTGGGTGGCTCATTCAGTTGAGTGTCCAACTTTGGCTCAGGTCATGAACTCATGGTTTGTGAGTTCAAGCCCTACATCAGACTCTGTGCTGACAGCTCAGAGCCTGGAGCCTGCTTCAGATTATGTGTCTCCCTCTCTCTCTGTCCCTCCCCCATTCATACTTTGTCTCTCTCTCCCTCAAAAATAAACAAACATTAAAAAAACCCAAACAAATTTTTGTATATTGGTTTTGTATCATGTAACCCTACTGAATTCCATTTATTAGTTCTAGTAATTTTTTGATGGAGTGTTTAGGGTTTTTTTATGTATAATATGTCATTTGCAGATAGTGGAAGTTTTATTTCTTCCTTACCAATTTGAAGGCCTTTTATTTCTTTTTGTTGTCTTAATTGCTGTGGCTAGGACTTCCAGTATTAGGTTGAATAAAGGTGGTAAGAGTGGACATCCTTGTCTTGTTCCTGATCTTAGGGGAAAAGCTCTCAATTTTGCCCATTGACTATGATGTTTTCTGTAAGTTTTTTATATAAAGTCTTTATTATGATTTGAGGTATGTTCCCTCTAAACCTACTTTGTTGAGGATTTTTTTCATGAATGGATGTTGTACTTTGTCAAATGCTTTTTTCTGCATCTGTTGAAATGATAATATGGTTTTTCATCCTTTTTCCTATTCATATAATGTGTCATGTCGATTGGTTTGGTGAATATTGAACTGCCATTGCATCCCAGGAATAAGTCCCACTAGATTATGGTGAATGTTTTGTTAATGTATTTGGATGAGTTTGCTAACATTCTGTTGAGGATTTTTACATCTATGTTTACCAGAAATATTGGCCTATAGTTCTGTTTTTTTGGTGTGTGGTGTCTTCATCTGGTTTGGTATCAGGTAATGCTGACCTCAGAAAAAATTTGAAAGTTTTCCTTACTATTTTATTTTTTAGAAAAGTTTGAGAACAGGTATAAACTCTTCTTTAAATATTTGGTAGAATTCACCTTTGAAGTTGTATGGTCCTGGAGTTTTGTTTCTTGGGAAGTTTTCTTATTATTGATTCAATCTGTTTACTGGTTATCAATCTGTTCAAATATTCTGTTTCTTCTGGTTGACTTTTAGTAGGTTATCTGTCTCTATGAATTTGTCCGTTTTTTTCTAGTCTGTCCAATTTGTTGGCATATAATTTTTCATAATGCTCACTTAAGCCGTTTGTATTTCTTTGGTAGAGGCTGTTATGTCTCTTTCATTTGTGATTTTGTTTATTTGCACCCTCTCTTTCTTTCTTTTTTTTTTTTTTTCTATCATTTATTAATATGCTTTAATCTTTATTATTTCCTTCTTTCTGCTGACTTTGGGTTTTGTTTGGTCCTCCTTTCCTACCTCCTTTAGGTATAAGCTTAGGTATTTATTTGATATTTTAATTGCTTCTTGATGTAGGCCTGCATTCCTATATTCTTCCATCTTTGGATCACTTGCTGCATCCCAAACATTTTCACCATTAGGTTTTCATTTTCATTTTACTTCAAGTAATTTTTTATTCTTCTTTTATTTCTTGGTTGACTTATTCACTGGTTAGTAGCATGTTTTTTAACCTCCATGTATTTGTGCTCTTACCAGATTTTTCTTGTGGTTGATTTCTAATTTCATAGCATTGTGGTCAGACAAGATGCATGGTATGACTTCAATTTCTTTGAATTTCTTGAGGCTTTTTTGGTGGTCTAATATGTGATGTATTCTGGAGTATTGTTCTATGTGCACTTGAAAAGAATGTGTATTCTCTTTTATTTATTTATTTTTTAAATATTTATTCATTTTTGAGGGTGAGAGAGACAGAGTATAAGTCGGGGAGGGGCAGAGAGAGAGGGAGACAGAGAATCTGAAGCAGGCTCCAGTCTCTGAGCTATCAGCACAGAGTCAGACATGGGGCTCGAATGCATGAACTGCAAGATCATGACCTGAGCTGAAGTTGGACTTTTAACTGATTGAGCCGCCCAGGCAGCCCTATTCTCTTTAAGAATGGAATGTTCTAAATATAACTATGAAATCCAACTGGTCCAGTGTGTTATTCAAAGCCACTGTTTTCTTGTTGATTTTCTGTCTGTATGATCTGTCCTTTATATAAGTGGGCTATTGAAATCCCTTACTATTACTGTATTACTATCAATTAATTCTTTTATGTTTGTTGTTAACTTTTTTATGTATTTGGGTGCTTTCATGGTGGGTACATAAATATTAAGAATTGTTATATCTCTTGTTTTATTGTTCTTCCATTATTATATAGTGTCATTTGTCTCTTGTTACAGTCTTTGTTTTAAGGTCTAATTTGTCTTATCATAAGTATAGTACTCTTTCTTTTGACATCCCTTTGCATGATAAGTGTTTCTCCAACCCTTCACTTTCAATCTGTATGGGTCTTTAGTTCTGAAATCAGTCTCTTATAGGCAGTATTTAGACAGGTTGATTTTTTTATTCTGACACCCTGTGTCTTCTGACTGGAATTTTTAGTCCATTTACTTTCAAAGTAATTATTGATAGATAGGTATTTATTACCATTTTGTTACTGTTTTGTGGTCATTTTTGTAGTTTTTCTATGGTCCTTTCTTCTTTTTCTCTCTTTCACAGTTTGCTGGCTTCCTTTAGTGATAAACTTGGATTTCTTTCTCTTTATTCTTAGTATATCTGATACTGGGTTTTGATTGGTTACCATTAGGTTTGTGTATAACATCATCTGCATATAGTAGTTTATATTAAGTTGATGGTCACTTAAGTTAGAACCCATTCTTTCTTCTTACCCTCCCCTCCATGTTTCAGGTATATGGTGTCTTTATTTCACATCCTTTTATTTTGTGAATCTTTCACGGATTTTGACAGATATATTTATTTTTACTGCTTTTGTGTTTCCTACTTTACATACTCTTACTTACGATCTTTCCTTTCCACTCAGATTGTTTCCTTAAATTTCTTATAGGGCTGGTGTAGTGGTCATGAATTCCTTCAGCTTTTATTTGTCTATGGAACTATCTCTTCTATTCTGAATGGTAGTCATGCTTAATAGAGAATTCTGGCTGCATATTTTTTTTCATTTTACCACTTTGAATACAGCATGTCAGTCACTTATACACTGCAAAGTTTCTGCTGAAAAATCTACTCATAGCCTATGGAATTTCCCCTGTATGTAACTGTGTTCTTTTCTCTTGCTGCTTTTAAAAACATTTTGTTTTTAAGATTTTATTTTTAGGTAATCTCTACACCCAATGCAGGGCTCAAGTTTACAATCCTAAAATCGAGAGTTGCATGTTCCACTGACTGAGCCAACCAGGTGCCTCTCTCTTGCTGCTTTTGAGGTTCTTTATTATTAATATTTCCCATTTTTATTACTATACATCTGTGATGATTTCCTTGGGTTGATTTTTTTTGGGGGGGCGGGGGGGATCTCTTTGCCTCCTGGATCTGAATATATATTTCCTTTGCATAAGGAATATATATCCTCTGCATACCTTTTTTTTCTTTCAGGTTGCTCATTCATTCTTCTGCTTCTTTAGCCTGGTATTTATTTTATCTAGTATATTTTTAACTTCATTTGTTGTTTTCTTCATCTCTGATTGGCTCTTTTTTGTCTCTTTGTTAAGGGTCTCACTGATAATTCTCTACTCTTTTCTCAAGTGCAGTAAGTATCTTTCTGAACATTTTTTAAATTCTCTAATCAGGCGTATTACTTGTATCCATTTGTCTTAGTTTGTCTTGTTTTGTTTTGTTTTGTTTTGTTTTTCATTGGGGACATACTCCTCTCTCTCCTCATTTTACCTAACTCTCTCTGTTTTTTTTGTGTCAGGAAATTCAGCTATATCTCCTGCTATTGAATGTAGTGGCCTTATGAAGAAGAGGTCTTGTAGTCCCCTGAAATGCAATTCCCCTGTTTCCCACCTAGTGCTTCACATGGTGTCTTCTATATGTGTTGAATGTGCTTGTCATTTGTCCTGGTTCCTTTTTCCTTCAGTCCAGTTGTCTGCAGAGGCTCTCTTTCCTATTGTGGGCAGTGTTTTGTACCTAGCTGGGAAATGGTGTGCAGTTTTAACAAGGTGTGCTATGCTTGTAAAATGAGACCTACAGCTTTGAGGATCCAAGCTGCATGCAAAGGGTGCATAATTTTACCAAGGTGCTCCTAGGGTTTCCTCAGGGTCCACAGCTGCTGCTGCCAGAGCTGCAGTCTTGCAAAATGCATGGGTGGAAAGAGGCAGTGTTGGCAAGGTTTGTGCTGTGGGAGGGGGCCCACAGTGCTGGGACTGAGGCAGGCATGACTGGAAAGAGTGGATAAGTGGAAGCACAGGGATGTGGGACTTAGTGTAAGCACATTAGGTAGTGAAATTCAGAGCATGCTAGTTTCTGCAGGTGGCCATGTGTTTGTGCTGAGGGGTGAAAGAGGGCAATGGTACCTTCCAGCTCCTTTGTTCCTGGAGAAGTCTTCCCCTGGATACCCTCTGAGATGAGTAAATAACTCTTCCCCCTATATGCCCTGGTGCTTTTGAAAGTGCTGCTTCTAGCCTGTATCTTAAAGGCTATTTGTCCTGCTATCTCTTTAAGGGCAGAAACTTATTTTCCTATTGCCCTCAGGATCTTCCAGAATGGAGCTAGCTTTTTTTTTTTTTTTTTTTTAATCCAGGATTTAAGTCCCTCTTGTTTGTAAGAAGTCAGTAAATTCAGTCCCTTTTACTTTCAAAGCCAAATGTTATGAGGATTCCTCTCTTCCTTGTGAGCTCCCTGGTGTGATAGTCTGTTTCTCACCCTTCTTCAATGCTTCCAGCTCCCTCCAGACCACAGATGGCCACCTCTATTTTGCTTCTCCACTATATCTCCACCCTTTCTACCCTCTTTGATGTGGACTCTTCTCTACCTTTAGATGTGGAGTTTATTCTGCCGGTCTTTGGGTTGTTTCTGAGTTATTTATGCTGATGTCAGTGTTATCTAGTTGTATTCATGGGACAGTGTGAACTTAGAGTCCTCTTGCTCCACCATCTTCCAGCCTCCTTCTAACCCACCATCTTTATTTTTTTTTTAATGTTTATTTTTGAGAGAGAGAGACAGAGCATGAGCAGGGAAGGGGCAGAGGGAGAGGGAGACACAGAATCTGAAGCAGGCTCCAGGCTCTGAGCTGTCAGCACAGAGCCTGATGCAGGGCTCGAACTCATGAGCCTTGAGATCATGACCTGAGCCGAAGTCGGGTGCTCAACTGACTGAGCCACCCAGGCACCCCAAATCCACCATCTTTAAATGGAAGCTAGTTTTAATTTTTTATTGACTTGAATTATTTTCATATATTACTGGAGAATATTAAGAAATATCATATTTCCACCACATGTGATGAAAATTTTCATTATAGTAACAAAATATTTGAATTTTTTCTCAGGGTGTTATTTGGTATTCCTAAATACTTTTTTTTTTAAATAAGTAATATAATTTGATCTGGCCTCAGAATCTTAAGAAAATTATAACAGATTTAAAATCTAGCAAAAGCAATGAAAATAAACTGATATTTCATAATGTAGGATCTTTAGGGGATTTTCGGTAAACTAAACATATTTTGAATTATTTTGCA
Source organism: Herpailurus yagouaroundi (assembly GCF_014898765.1). Classification (NCBI taxonomy): domain Eukaryota; kingdom Metazoa; phylum Chordata; class Mammalia; order Carnivora; family Felidae; genus Herpailurus; species Herpailurus yagouaroundi. The sequence continues at coordinate 28,801,986 of NW_024412411.1, forward strand.
TATGGTAAAAAATGTAGTAGAAAGAATATTGGGCTCGGATTCAGGTGATCTATGTTAGAATCCTGGTTCTGAAGCTTGGAACAAAGAAACTGAAGTTCTCAGCAACGTCATGAACCATCTTAAGATTACAAAGCTTTCTCTCTACCTTATAATGTTGTGTTGAGAATCCCATGGAAAAGAATATGTGAATAGCTTTGTAATATAATTAGTAACAAACAATAAAGGGTTTTTTTCTTAGTACATTTGCTTTTATCATCTGGAAAAACATGTAGTGAAGGTTAATGCTAATTTTAGGTAAAATGGATGGGATCACTGTAATATATTTACCTTCTGTGAAGGATCTGTGTTTTCTAAAGAAGTAAGTTGATGTAATAACTTTGGTGAATGTGAACCCTACTTCTACCCCAAAATAAAAATTCAGACTCTTAACTAAAACTGTGCCACTAAGTCATAAAACAAGAGAGCCAACTAAGGAGTAATGTAAGTTGGGTATAAACCCTTACTGTGATTTTATTTTATTTTCAGTGTATTTAAATGAAGCAGGGTTCAATTTTGTGAGAAAATGCATTCAAGCTGTGGAAACAAGAGGTAAGTGTTGTCTGACAGGTATATCATTAGTGTTCATTCTTATATAGGAACCTCTCAAAAAATGAGGATATATTTTATCATTAACATGAGATTAACTTTAAGAACTATATAAATGTATAAAATTATCTAAATACACAAATAGCTATAGTCTGAACTTTACCAAAAACCATACTGTATATTCTCTTTAACAATTTTTCATAATAAAGGCCTGATTTAATTCCATTTCATAGACTTTGTGTTATTTATTACTCTAAGCTCCTCTTCAATGTTTTTCAAGCTTTAGAGGAGGTAAGATTCCTAAGGAGCTGGTCTTCCTCCTTTCTTAATGTTATTCCCCTCAGTGATTTCACTCACAGTCACAATTCTAGCACCTTTACCCTCTCTAGTCATGGCCTTGAAGGCCACTCTAGTTGCCTGTTACACTCTTCCATTTCCAGGAAAACTTGTCTAAAGCAAAACTCATGGGCTTTGAAATTCTGTGAACTTAAACTCAAATTTTGGTGCTGCCATTTAGAAGTTTTGAGAAGTTAAGTACATTTCTTAAATCCTCTAAATCTATTTCCTCACCTTCAAAATGAAGGAAGTTGTTAAGGCCTTCCAGTTCTTCAACATGTAGGACTACATGACTGAAGAAATAGAGGATGAGAAATTCTAATCACTCTTTCCCATCTTTGATGGCTTTTTGTATTCAGATAGTAGTGAATGAGCAGAGTACTTTGCTACTTTGAAGATCTTTGAAAGACTTTCAAATCACTGTTTAGTGTCTGCTCTGAGAAATATATGTCTGATGGGTGTTTCCAGGGTAGATTTTCTGAAGTTGCAAAATTGGATAAGTAACTTTCAAATTCTGCATAGGGAAATGCCAGATGTTTTCAACATTCTGTACTTGTGATGCTATGTCTAAAGACATTCTTTTGTGGTTTTTCCTTCTCATTAGGCATCACTATTTTAGGCCTCTACCGAATAGGAGGAGTGAACTCCAAAGTTCAGAAACTCATGAACACAACATTTTGTAAGTTTTGAATGAAGCTAGTTACTTAATTTTTGTATTATAGATAATCCATACCATAGGTTTCTTTGAGATATATACTACTGCTGTTCTTTGAATATTTTCAAGAAATATTTAAAATTAACATTTACATTCAGTTTTTAATGTTCAGTTATAATAGATAATCAATCAGAATTTGAGAGAGAGCCTTTTCATAATATTGAACTTTTTCTCAAGTGTCCTTTGGTTAGCTAGAGACACAGTGAGATTTATGGATACTAGATTCAGATTGCCTGGCTTGGAATCCTAATTCACCACTTAAAAGCTTTGTGACTTTGGATAATTTGTTTAACTTCTCTGTGCCTCAACCTTCTCATTCATAAAATGGAGAAGATAATAATAGTACCTGCTTCACTGAGAGTGTGAGGATTGAATACGTTAATCCATAAAAGTATTTGGAAGCATGCCTGGCACATAACAAATGCTCAGTGATGTTAGCAATTAACAATAATTTTATTTGGAAAACTATTATTCCATAAGAAATCTTTGAGGTTTATAAAGTGTCAAGAGTGAAACTTGCACCAATTCACACAAACAACAATCCTAAGGTTAACTCTGTTGGCATCCTAAGAAATCAATGTCTCTGACCTATTATGTTTATATCCATCTTCTTTAAAAAAAATTTTTTTTAATGTTTATTTATTTTTGAGAGAGAGAGAGAGAGAGCCAGCAAGCAGGGGAGGGGCAGAGAGAGAGGGAGACACAGAACCCGAAGCAGGTTCCAGGCTCCAAGCTGTCAGCACAGAGCCCAATGCGGGGCTCAAACTCACGAACTGAGATGACCTAAGCTGAAGTCAGACACTCAACCAACTGAGCCACCCAGGTGCCCACTTTGTGTCCATCTTCTTAATGGTGCAAGTGATGTTTTGAGCTGTACAGTTTAAACATCTTATTTTTATTCTTTACAGCTCCAAAATCCCCTCCTGATATTGACATTGATATTGAATTGTGGGATAATAAGACAATAACAAGTGGGCTGAAAAACTACCTCAGGTAAGGAGTGTTTAACTCGTACTCTGCATGTGATGTCTCTCTTAACCTCTGTGGGCATTGCCATATGGCTCCATGGAACACCTGTGTGTGAGCTTCACTCCTTAGAGCAATTCTTTCACCTCACATGAAATAGCATAAGGTGGTAATGTTTATGTTTAGTGTTTTGGAACTTATACTTGGTTTTTCAACTAATAAACTTTAGAAGCTGCAATATTTTATGAATACTAAATAATAGTTTGTTTCATGTTAAATTTGAATGTAGTGTTTTCATGTATTTTTTAAAAATAAGTTGAAAGTGAAAGTTGTTTTTTGTTTGTTTGTTTTTAACTATCGTCCCCATATCTGAGAGAGATTTTTGCTGTTGTGGTTCAACAGTTCTTACAAAGTGAAAAAATCATTTTCCAGTCTGTCCTTTTAGCACAGTTGTGCCAAGAAATGCTGCTAAAGGGCCTTCTTTGAGATCTGCATTTTGGGACTGCCTGGAATCACCCTAGTAGGACTTTATCCTACTCCCTAATTACCCAATTCTTAAAGAAGTACTAGAAATTCAGGGGAAATAAAAGATATTGCCATTCTAATGCCCTCTTCTTTCTCCATTGTAGGTGCCTTGCAGAACCACTGATGACTTACAAGTTACACAAAGATTTTATTGTTGCAGTTAGTAAGTACACTTCCATTGAATGCATTATAATTGATATAGTTTTATGCTGTATCACTTAGAGGTATAAATTTAAACCAGGTAGTTAAGATTTTCCTACATATTGCTTAAGAAACTATCAATCTGATGCTTAATAGCTAACAATATGGCTTGTAAGCAAGTAAGAAATTGCAGAATGGTAGATTAAAGACCTAAATGTGAGACGTGAAACCGTAAAATCAGAAGACATTAGTAGTTTCTTTGACATTAACTAAAGAAACATTTATCTAGATGTGTCTCTTCTGGCAAGGAAATCAAAAAGCAATTGGGAGGGCACTAAAATAAAAAGGTTTTACACAGTGAAGGAAACCATCAATGAAACAAAATGGCAACCTCCTGAATGGGAGAAAATATTTGCAAGTGTTATATCCAATAAGGGGTTAATATCCAAAATATGTAAAGAAGTTACACAACTCAACACTAAAAAACTAATATGATTAAAATAGGGGAAGACCTGAAGAGACATTTTTCCCAAGCAGACATACAGATGGCCAATAGACATATGAAAAGATGCTTAACATCACTCATCAACAGACAAATACAAATCAAAACTACAATGAGATATCACTTCATACCAGTCAGAATGGCTAAAGTTAATAACACAAGAAACAAGTGTTGGTGAGGATGCAGGGGGAAAAAAAGGAACCCTCTTGCACTGTTGGTGGGAATGCAAACTGGTGCAGCCACTCTAGAAAACATTATGAAAGTTCCTCAAAATATTAAAAATAGAATTACCATATGATCCAGTATTTCTGCTAGTATTTACCCAAAGAAAACGAAAACACCATTTCAGAAAGATAATGCACCCCATGTTTATTGCAGCATTATTTACAAGACATAACAACAACAGAAGTGTCCATCAATATATGAATGGATAAAGAAGATGTGGTATATATATATATATATATATATATATATATATATATATATACACAATGTAATGTTACTAAACCATAAGAAAGAATGAAATCTTGACCTTTGCAGCAACATGGATGGACCTAGAGGGTATAATGCTAAGTGAAATAAGTCAGATAGAAAAAGACCAGTACCATATGATTTTACTCATATGTGGAACTTAAACTAGAAAAAGAAAAAGACAAAAAGGAAACAAACTCTTAAATACAGAGAACAAAACTGGTGGTTGTCAGAAGAGAGGTGGAGAGTGGAATGGGAGAAATAGATAATGGGAATTAAGAATACACTTTCCTTGATTTAAAAAATATTGAAGAATGAATTAAAAGATTTTGTCACTTAATAAGAGTTCTTTGGAGTGACTGGTGTGTTAACAGGAATTATTTTAAATACATTTTACTCAGTCGATGAATGTCAGTACCTTACAAGAGCAACTTTATTGTTAAATTGACAACACTACAAATATGCAGTTATGCCACCCACTCATACTCATGTGCTATATTCCTAAATCTGGAGAGTAAAGTCAGGTATTTGGGGCAGGTAACAGGCACTTCCAACAATCCTTCGCCCCCCCCCCCATTATCACATATCTATGTCATTTATTTAGATCTATGATTGCCATAATAGGAGATATATAGATAGGCTTAATTCAAAAATTGTGGGGAGGGGCTCAGTGAAAAACATGTAACCTGAAAAATTAGAAACATGTACTTTTAAAACACTGAGATGAAAGTGCTGGGTTGCCATCTCAGCCATCACAACAGTTTGTAACTGCTAGGCATTAGCATTTCATTGTTAAGATATATGAGGTGTGACTGTACCAAGTATTTTTCACAGTCCAAGAAAGAAAGCATTTGCATTAATTTATTGCCATGTATTATAATGTCACAGGTAATGTTGTCTGCTGATAAGTGTCAGATAACATTGTGACCTTGGTTTTCAGTCCAGCATACATGACTGGATCACATGGTCTCATAAACACCTATACCACTTAGCTTTCTCCTGAAACCTCTCCACTCTATATTCTCTTCATCAGAATCTATTAGATGAACAAGACCTTAGAAATATATAATTTCACCCCTCATTTTACTGACTAGGTCCCAGAGTGGGCAAGTGACTTTCTCCACGGTACTAGTAAATTGATGGCAAAATCAGGGCTATAAGCCAATTTTTTTGACTCTTAGCCTAGAACTTACTTACAGAAATTTTGTGTTATAACATGGCATTTGAGACACTTAGTTAAGTGCTAAATGATCTGGTTGTTTTAATAAAAGCATTTGGTCATAAGATTTTTTTTCTCCACTTACATGGCAAATAATAATCACATTATTCACTACCATGATAATTAAAATATATTCCTATGTATAAGAATTCATCTTTTGTCTGGCGCAAAGATAATCCCATGTAGGAGATAATAAGGTAATAAAAGTAAGTATTATTTGGAAATTTAGCTCTGTAAAAAGGGGAAGTTGTTCAGAAATTAAAAGGTGCCTCACAGAATTCCCTGGAAAACAGTATGGATTAGGCCTTCCATGGGCCTGCAACTAGGAACTACAGAATTGGGAGTTTATGTTTCTCTCCCCACCCTTTTAGGAGCATCTCTTCTCTCTGTTCTTTGTTGCATATCTACCTCATTCTTATCTCCCTTTCCAGTTAGATTTTCTTGGCTTTGGAGCACATTTGGTTATGCCATCCCTAGTTTTACACTATATGCCATTTCACATACTCAGCAGACAGATCAGAGTTTTGATGTCTCCATTCCAACCCCTGGGAGCCCTTGTGTTTGGCCCAGCATGAGCCAGCTCTTTTCCCACCTCATGTTCCACACCTTTCAGAGAAAGGGCTTGGCATGGTGGGTAGTCACCCTAGAATTAGTTTATTGTAGTAAGAATATGTTAATAGATCTTCATTCTGAAGTGTTAGCCTTTCCTCTAGCAGACATGTCAACATGTTGTCTTTTGCCTGGCAAACTAGACTTACTTTAGATTTTTTTTTCTTCTTTTCAGATTTCCCATTGTCAGCATGGGCTTAGAATCTATTAGGCCTCTGCATAATAATAGTGACACCTCAGAAAAGTAATTCCCTGTTATCTTTAAATCTACAAAATTTGGAAAGGAATGCCTTCTTCCTTCTGTCTGATGGAGTCACTAGGAGGTTTCTGTGTGATAGAGTATATTATATTGCCTGGAACATTAGGCAGTCTGTACCAATAGCTGTGATCACTCCATTGCTAAAGTTTTGATTTTGTCCTTGTGTAGCAAAACCAAAGCAGGCGATGAGTTCTGGTTGTATAGAAGTTCAGTGGCTATGAGCACAGGTCTAGATTAGATGGAACTGGGTTAGTCTGGCATATTTACTTAACTAACTTCATGACCATGGTCAGGTTACTCAACCTCTCTAAGCCTTAGAGAATGATAGTGATGAACTGCATGAAGCAATGTTTATAAGGCATGAGGGTGGGAGTGTTTATAATGTTTAGATTATTAATGTTTATGTACACATTTGAATGCAATTAAAACTTGATCATTCAACCTTTATGTTATAGAATCTGATGACCAAAACTACCGGGTGGAGGCTGTACATGCATTGGTGCACAAATTGCCAGAAAAAAACAGAGAGATGTTGGACATCTTAATAAAGCACCTTGTCAAGTAATTATCTGATTTATATTGTTCACTTAACTACTTGTTCAACTGTTAAAGTTAGACCTTGTTCATATCTTTCTAAAGTGTATGATGGTGCTATAACATTGTTATAATTAGAGTCCACTGAATGTTTTAAAAATGATGTGGTAGTTTGTTTTTAAGATATATCTGTGTGTGTGTGTGTGTGTGTGTGTGTGTGTGTGTGTGTACCTGTGTATGTTTACACTATGCAAATGATTAATATCCTTTGCAACTGTTAAATTAATGATGAAAACCTTACATGTCAACTTAAAAATATGAAGGAGTTTGAAGCCCTAAGTTTGAAGATCAGTTCTCTGTACTACGAGTGTCAACAGTTCTGCCAGGTCAAAGTGCCACTGTAATGTTAGCTTCTTTTTCTCAATTCGTAGCATCACTTGGTCTCTGAAGATTTTTCTGACTCTGCTGTTAGTTCATCTATATATTTTTAAATGTCTATAAACAGATACTGTATTAGTCAAGTTTCTCCAGAGAAACAGAACTGACCAGATGTTTGTGTATATGTAGCTATACGTACACGTGTGTGTGTGTGTGTGTGTGTGTGTGTGTGTGTGTGTGTATGGTGTATGTATATGTGTGTGTGTGTATATATAAATATATATGAGAGAGAGATTGATTATAAGGAATTGGGCTGTGCTACTGTGAAGGCTATTAAGTCTAAAATCTGCAGGGCAGCTGGTAGTCTGCAGACCCAGGGAAGAGTTGACATTACAGCTCTAATCCAGGGCAGTCTGAAGCAGAATTGCCTCTTCCTCAGAGGAAGTTAGTCTTTTTTAAGACTTTAAACTGATTGCATGAGGCCCACTGACATTATAGAGGGTAATCTACTTTAAGTCTACTAATTTAAATGTTAATCTTATGCAAAAAAAAAAATACCTTCACAGAATGATCTAGAATTATGTTTGATCAAATATCTGGGTACTATGGCCTCATAAATCTGTCTGAAGATTCTTTCTCTCTCCCTTTCACTCACACACACACACACACACACACACACACACACTTGCCATGCTGCTGTAAACAAAAGTCCAAATTCAGATTTTAAACTTAAGAATTCCTTACAGCCTCATTTACACATCAGGATATTTTCCATCTTAGAAAGTACTGTGATTCACAATGAAATGATTACTCCTTCCTTGCTTACTACAAGTAGTAACCCAGTTTATGCTAATTTCAGCCAGGCACATTTGAAATAGTGCTACATAACATATCAATAAGTCTCATCTTAACCTGCAGATGAGATAATACGAATTGCCCTCCTGCCCCTTGAAATAAGGAAATCCATTAGAAACTACATCATTTCAAGTTCATTATAAACTGTTGCCATGGCAATACCTCTTTTAGTTAGTGAATAAGGACTCTTCGTCAGATTTAGTCTTGAATTATGTTTTGAATTGTGTGACCTGTTCATGAAATTTAACCACACTGTATGTATTGGGCATTCTCTTGCTGTATTCAAGCTAATTTTCTAGCAAAGCCTTTATTTATTTATTTATTTTGAGAGAGAGAGAGAGAGAGAGAGAGAGAGAGAGGGAAAAAAAAATCATGAGCAGGGGAGGGGCAGAGAGAGAGGGAGAGAGAATCCCAAGCAGGCTCTGCACTGACAATGCAGAGCATGGGGCTCCAACACAGGAACAATGAGATCATGACTTGAGCTGAAATCAAGAGTCAGTCACTTAACCAACTGAGTGACGCAGGCACCCCTCTAGCAAAGTCTTTTTAAACACACTTTTTTTATATATATATAATTTTTTTTAATGTTTATTTATTTTTGAGGGAGACAGAGAGAGACAGAGCACGAGCAGAGAGAGAGAAGTAGACACAGGATCTGAAGCAGGCTCCAGGCTCCGAGCTGTCATCACAGAGCCTGATGTGGAGCTTGAACTCATAAACCACGAGAGATCATGACCTAAGCTGAAGTCAGACACTTAACCACTCCTTAAATGTGCTTTTAAAAGCTACATGAGTGTCACATAAAATGTTTTTTGTTTAATTATCCAGAATGTTAAGTGAACTCAAACTCCCCCCTCTTTGTGAATGTGCATGACTTTAGTACAGGGAATAGCAGAGGATACTATCTGGCCATAGAAGAGTGCTTAAAACTCTTTTGCCCATCCTTCATCACCATTCCTAGCTTTTTTCCTAAACCTATATGAAGGTCAATCTTCACTGACTAAGCAGTATTTTTGGAATGTGTATCCAATCACCAGTGACTTAAGTAGACTACAAACAAGTAATAACATTCTTGGTCCCTGGCAACCTTAATATATCTGAAGAAGAGAATTTAAGGCCAATCGTCTGGATTGGTTACTGGTCTAAATTAGGACCAGTGACTAAAAGATTGATTGCAAATCTCCATTAATTAGCTCTGAGACATGGTGTAAACCATTACTTCCTTTCTGAGACTCCTTTTCTTTGTCTTTAAAACAAAGGCCATCTGTGGTCTCTTCTTTGACTCTAACTTTGAATATTTAAAAAAAAATGTTAGAGAGAGAGAAATACAGAGTGTGAGTGTGGGGGTGGGGGTGTTGCAGAGAGAGAGACACACACACACAGAATCTGAAGCAGGCTCCAGGCTCTGAGCTGTCAGCACAGAGCCCAACGCGGGCTCAAACTCACAAACCATGGGATCATGACTTGAGCCAAAGTCAGATGCTTAACCAACTGAGCCACCGAGGTACCCCTCTAACTTTGAATTTTTAAAAGGGCAATTGGGTGTCTGTTCCATACAACAAGTTGAGGAAATGAGGTGCAGAAATAGCTGAAATGTGAGGTGATAAGTGTCTATATTGATTGAGTTAGCTCAGCAGAAGGGAAATTCAGTGAAGAGAAAATTGCTCATCAAAATATCCCGTCTCTTGAGCAACACAATCATAAACTCACCTTTTCAAAACCATTTTTTTAAGAATTCCAAATTCACTCCCCATGAGTTTAATATTAATCATATTCCAGTTTATTCACACTACCAGGAACTCTTACATTTTTTTTTTAATTTTTTTTTTAACATTTATTTATTTTTGAGACAGAGAGAGACAGAGCATGAACGGGGGAGGGTCAGAGAGAGGGAGACACAGAATCTGAAACAGGCTCCAGGCTCTGAGCTGTCAGCACAGAGCCCGACACGGGGCTCGAACTCACGGACTGCGAGATCATGACCTGAGCCGAAGTCGGCCGCTTAACCGACTGAGCCACCCAGGCGCCCCAGGAACTCTTACATTTTAGCAAGAGTGCCTAAAGCCAATTTCATTACACGGAAGACTGTTAATTGAGATCATATTTCCTGTAACTCATTATTTAATTTTATCAACCCTATAGGGATAGTTATTCTTTATAGATGAGGAAACTGAAGCCTAGAGTTATTAAATAACTTGGCTGATTGCACCCAGCTTCGAAGTTGGATGGATCCAAGCTTTAAATGCAGGCAGACTCAGTACCTTTACATACTACTTTCTTAGTAGATTCTTTAATACATACTGAACAGTAAATATATAATATTTGTCTATATAAAAAGGAAATGTGGAATGAAACTTCTTCTTATTCTAACCAAGAGCTTCTTAACTAGTGCTTTCTTGGGCACAAGGGAAAAATTCAGTAAGTGAGACAGCTAACTCTTCCGGTCCTGTGCTAGGATTTACATAGGTATTCAAAATCCTGGATTCCCCATAAAATTTTACTTTTGCTTATGGAATGTAGTTAGTGATGCACACTTAGTCAGGTATAACCATGATCTTGTGTTCAGTGCTCCTTTCCAGAACTTCATATTTTAACAACATGCCTGGAAGTAAGATAGAAAAGGCAGTGTATAACCTAGAAGATTGGTCTAATGAATGAAGTTTTCTTTTAGGAATATGTCCAATTCCCAAATTAAGTAGTCAAAGTCATTTTTTTAATGTTTTATGATTTATTCTTGAGAGAGAGAGAGAGAGCATGAGCAGGGGAGGGGCAGCGAGAGGGAGACACAGAATCCAAAGTAGGATCCAGATTCTAAGCTGTCAGCACAGAACCCGACATAGGGCTTGAACTCACAAGCCATGAGATCATGACCCAAGCCGAAGTCAGACCCAACTGACTGAGCCACCCAGGCACCCCTAGTCAAAGTCAGTTTTGATAGTTACTGGGATTACTTTGCTAAAGTCAGTAATACCAGAGGCTTTTTCTTTCATTTCCATTTTTAAGCCAGCATTGATGTGACCACATCTCCTTCTCTTACTGTTTGCCAACCACAGTGCCCAGCGCTAGGGAGGCACTGAGGGAAGTTTTGAATGAATGGATAGGTGGATGGGTGGATGGATGGAAGGAAATAAGGAAGGCAAAAAAGGAAGGATAGAAACTTGCATTGGCCAGTTGTCTTATGTAGGGAGCTTAAGAAAACCACAGACTTCTATTCAGAAAACCTGCATTGAAAGAGCATCTGTGTCCCTAATATGCTGTGACCTTGAGTACATCATTTTTACTTTAGGAGGTTTTTAACCTACATACTAGGAAAAACTGACTTTCTGGGAGGATTAAATGAAATAATGTCTATGAAAATGCCTGGCACTAGGTACTCAATAATATGTTTAGTATATCTGAATATAATTCCAACCAACCTAATTTGAACCATCTGTTCTAAAAGAAGTATAGTGCCCTAGAGAATACCTAACAGTTGATAATCTCTGTAGGATAATTGTACTCTATTTAGGATATCAAGATTTATTCCTTTAATGTTTATTTATTTTTTGAGAGAGAGACAGGGGGAGGGGCAGAGAGGGAGACACAGAAGCCAAAGCAGGCTCCAGGTTCCAGGCTCCAAGCTGCCTGTCCAGAGCCCAACGCGGGGCTTGAACTCACGAACTGTGAGATCATGACCTGAGCTGAAGTCAAATGTTTAACCGACTAAGCCACTCAGGCGCCCCGAGATTTATTCCTTTAATTAACCTTTGTAATTAATTTTACTTAGCTAATGTTAACTTTTTATGTCTTTTTAGGCTATACCCACTCATGACAATTAGGAGTAGCTAAACCTGACAATTTGGGAAAATTAACCTATAATGGCTATTTTACATTCTATTTATGCCACAAATTTGATAAATGAGAACCTTTCATATTTATTAAACTTTTAATTTATGTTATTTTTGTTGCTTGTATTTGCAGAGTATCACTACACAGCCAACAAAATCTCATGACTGTCTCAAACCTTGGTGTCATATTTGGCCCAACTCTAATGCGAGCACAAGAAGAAACTGTGGCTGCCATGATGAATATTAAATTTCAGAATATTGTGGTTGAAATTCTGATAGAGCACTATGAAAAGGTAAGCTGAATTTTCATGTTGAAGTATCAAATCTTGTATTTTGCTTTTAGGAAGGAATTTTCTGTTTGTATTATCTATGAGTTCATTGTGATCTCAGATTCTTATAAAGTATCAGTCCTGTCCATTTTGTATAAATTGCTTCTTCATGAGGACATTGATGTCCTTTTTTCTTGTTTAGTTTTTAAATGCTTCTCAAAATTCTCCAGATAAATGATTTCCTTTCCTTTTACATCATTTACTTTCAAGATTTTCTTCTTTAGTATTTATGTCGTGAATTTTTCACTCATATTGAGAGAAATTTGTTAGAATCACTTGGTAATTAAGTTTATTTTTAACCTTTTTATCTCCCTGGAATTAGACTTAACAACAACAGTGATATTCTCAATAAAGCAAAAGAATTCCAGGAACAGAGTCTTAAAGTCCTCTCTACATCCAGTCCTTAAACATGGTTTCTTTAACAAGATTGAGATCTTAGAATAACTGTGGAAATGGAAATTGGGAAAGTCAAATTGATTGGATTATTAAGCAAATGCAGCCATTAAACATCAAAACATTTGTGATTCATTTATGCCTGGTCTAGTGTTTGTGAAAGACTATGCCCCTCTCCTTCCCTTAGTCCCTTCCTGGTACCTATAGAAGAATATCCTTCATTTATCTAAGATTGTAAGCACTCACAACCCAAGACCACATGGGGGAATTCTGTAGCCAAGTACAGACCTCTACCTGCAGCATGTCATATTCGTGACAGCACCTTTTCCTGAGAAGCAAGGAACTGCTTGACTTGGAAGTGATACGGAATGAACCTTTTCCCTTCAGGCTATGTTCAGCATGAAGTGAGAAATAAAATATCACAGAAAAGAGTCAAGATGTCTTGACACAGACATTTGTTCATATTTGAAAGGTTTCTTTAAAATTATTGGAAAATTTTCTGAAATTCATTGTTGGGAAATTGGAGAGGATAAAAAAGAAAACACAGAGAAGGAACATTACTCAGTGTAAGTGGAAAAGTGTAATGGCTGTAGTATATTTTTTGTATCAAGCATCTCTTACCATGAAGCTGATTAAATAGCAAATGGTTCTGAGATTATTTAATAACTCTAAAATATAATTTTATCATGAAAATGGCAATTCCCCCTTTTACTGACCTCTATCCATTTGTTTGTTTTTTTTGTATGCAGATTTTTCATACTGCCCCAGACCCAAGCATTCCTCTTCCTCAGCCTCAGTCTCGATCTGGATCCCGAAGGACAAGAGCAATCTGCCTTTCCACAGGTTCCAGGAAGCCCAGAGGAAGGTATACACCGTGCTTGGCAGAACCTGACAGTAAGTGTGACCACTTTAGGGAGAAGCTTTCTTCATTCGTTGATTTAGCCTTACTTCACCTTTTTGATAATTAGGGTAGAAATAAATAGAAAATGATCTTAATGATACTGTCTCCCAAACACCCCCCCCCGCATTTATATATTCTTTGTCAGTATAGTTATAAGGTACTTTGAACAAACAAATTCATTACTACTACAAAGGAAAAAAAAAATAGTTTGCTCAGTGCCCTTTTTTCTGCAACTGTGATTAAGAACATCAGGTACTACTTTGTAGCAGGTTTTGTCCTATTGTTAAAGAGGTAGAGAAGAAAGCAAGAAAAATTCTGGCTGAAACCGTCAGTTTCTTTCTTCCTATCACATTATGTCCTTAAAGCATCATCTCTTGGGTATCAAAGTGTCTGAGAGAGAGAGAGAAAAAAGAAATAAATAGAGAAACCACACTACACATTATCACTAACTTCCCGTTCTGAACCCAACACCACAGTGAAGTGGGTGGCAGCTTAAGACCACAGTGGATGTTAAATTTGTGGCTGTTCTTATTTTACTTTATACCCTTAAGCCTCCCAATTTTTCTCACAGTCAGTATTTAACAAAAAATACTAATTTTTAATTTAGATATGTTCAAATTATTATAGTTTTAGGAACATTAAAAAATAATCTGTTAACTAGCCAGTTTCTTATGTTGCTATAATCTTGGTAGGAAAAGAAAAAGTCTTTTCTTTTAAAAATGTGAGCAGTGTATAATTTGCAGCTGACATTACTGGTGACTTTGAATGAAGAAAGAATCAGATGCATTATAACATGAGAAAAGTTAAAAAAGGCAGAAACAGATCTTTCAATATCCCTCTTTCCATTGATCTCTTATAATGTCATCAAAGAATCTTATTTGTACTACTTATGAGTTCTTTTTCAGAAGCAAGTTTTGTCTGAATTTGAGTCAACCCCCAATCCTTTAAGAAGTAACATTATTTCATAGGGTCAGGGTACGTGTAAAATCTCCCTTGAATAGTATTAAAAAATGCATTCACTAATTTAAAATGCACCTTTTACAGCCTTTCTTAGAACTGAGAAAAGTTCTCCATACTGGGTAAAGATCTGTCAATTCAGTGGCAGTGGGGTCAATTCAGGTGGCCACAGGGCACACGTGCGTTGGAGAATGTGGAAGGGTTTGGGTTGTATTGTTCTCAGTAGAAGGTTCCTGTTGTTTTCTCGCTCCTGCTCAGGTGACTCTTACAGCAGCAGCCCAGACAGTACGCCCATGGGGAGCATCGAGTCCCTCTCCTCTCATTCCTCTGAACAAAACAGCACAACCAAGTCTGCTTCCTGCCAGGCCAGGGAGAAATCTGGAGGAATTCCTTGGATTGTATCCCCATCACCCTCCAATGGACAGAAAAGTCTTGGACTCTGGACAACTAGTCCTGAATCAAGTTCTAAAGAGGATGCAACCAAAACAGATGCAGAATCAGATTGCCAGAGTGTTGCCTCGGTCACCAGCCCCGGGGATGGTTCCCCACCCATAGACCTGGTCAAGAAAGGGCCTTATGGGCTTTCAGGACTGAAAAGAACCTCCGCTTCTTCTCTCAGATCCATCTCTGCAGCTGAAGGTAAACCAGATTTGAGCTTATGTAAAATGTCATTGTCTCTGTGCCTCTTGCCGAATTGCTCAACATGATTAAGCAGGGAAAAGTTAATGGTGAAGGGGCTAACAATGCTGTTCCTGAGCTAGGATATTTAAAACTCCTGTGCACTGTGACTTCTTTCCTGGTTATTTCCATCTCTGTGAGGTGATGTCTGTGTAATTACTATAGATTGTGATCTCCCTGAATGATGGGCTGCTGTGCTCAAAGAACATTCTGTACCTTCTCATTTGGGCTTAGAAAAAACACTTCCTTTTGTTATGAGCATGTACTGTGTTACTGCTATTATTTTGTCTGATAGCACCTTGCCTGTTTTCTTGGGCTTTCTTTTTAGGAAACAAGAGCTACTGTGGATCCATTCAAAGCTTAACTTCTGTAGGTTCCAAAGAGATGCCCAAAGCCCCACCAAACCCAGACCTGCCTCCAAAAATGTGCAGGAGGTTAAGGCTAGACACTGCCTCAAGCAATGGCTACCAGCGACCTGGCTCTGTGTAAGTGAGAGAGAGTGTATATTTGTTGTATCTTCCAGGGGTACACAGGAGTTGAGTATATCCAAAAGAACCCTTAGGACTCCCACAACTGAATACCTCATCTGCAGAGTAGGAACAATCATCTTCTGTAGGACCCTATCCCCTTCTACAAATGATGTACAAGTTAGAATAGGCTTAAAGTATGTATGTGTATACATATACAGACACATATACAATTTCAGTCACTTGCCTTACAAGCAGAACAATGGCTTAATTTAAGGACATGAGAATAGATGTATAATGTAATAGTTCTGGGTTTTCAAAGTAGACATTCTAAAAGCTAGACATTTACTTCTCAGCTGAGCAAACTGTCCTTATATCTCAACTTCCCCACCTCCTTGTTAGAAATACAACTACTGTGTAGACAGTGAGGGTTTGTTTTCTCTCCTCTCCATCATCTGTCTCCCCTATCTGAGTATTCACTGATTTAAATTAGCTCATGGAGAACAGGAGCTTGAAAGGTGAGAGGGGGTACTTCTATTCAAAAGACATGACCCAGGAGTGTAAAGGCAGATAGGATAGGTACATTGATGTAAATAAGAAGGGGACAAAGAAAAGAACTTAGATAAACAAGCAAAATCTAAACAGGAAAGTTTTTATCCCTTTCATTTTGTTTTCCTGACTTACTGAGTTTTCCAAATGCCATATGAGCTATTACTGGGCATCTTTACATATGTTATCTCTTAATGTCCTTCATGTACTTCCACAGTAGGTAGTAGAAACCTCATTTTAGAGATAATGAGAACTAATACTTGGAAAGTTAAGGAACCAGTTTAATTATTCATTGAAAGTCCAGTAAGGCATTTCACTAAGCCTGTTTCCATAGAAACAGTGTCTTAAATTCATTCGTTCATCACCTTCTTTGACAAGAACCTTTTATTTTCAGAGTGTGTTTACCATACATTATCTCTCTTGGTCAGAAATCCAAGTACCACTATATAGACCAATACTATATTTGATATCTGTCTACTGCCTGGTATGTATAGTTCTAGCTGTTAAGGGAAATTAAATTTTAAGCCAATATGTCAAGGGAGATGAGAGAATATAAACTCCATCCTTTGTGAGGGAAAGAGAAGATTCACTTCTGTCTTACAACTGTACTGACAAAGTATGAATTAAAATTGAGACAATGTGTATTCCATATTAGGTATAAAATGAACCTTCTGATTATCAACTGGCTAGGTTCTGGGAGAAAAGTTGATCAATTAAAGAAATAAGATACATGTTAAAATCTAGTTTAAAATATCATTCAAGGAATTTGATATTCTCTTCTAGTAAATATAGAAACTTTTCTAATTACCCCTGGTGCCTTAGTTTTAATATAGTCTCACTTTTTCAAATAGACAGTGCCTAGCCTCCCATGAATTGAAATAAGATTTGAATCCACAAATGTATTCATTGACCATATTTTCAGAGTTCCCTCTTTTCACTTTATAGGAACTGTGTTCAAATTTAAAAAATGAAACATTTTAGAATTAGTTTTGTCTTAGCTATCAGAATGAACAACAGTTCTTTGTCTTGATGATTTGATTCTTCCCTGTGGCTCCACAGGAGTCAAAATCACTGCCAGAAGCTGAGTGGGGAGAAAATGTTCTTTTTTACTGTTCCCATAGTTTTTTGAAGTAGAAGAGATGAGAACAGTAAGATCCCCAAGGGAAGGGGAGGTAGCTATAGGTTTATTACATCTGGTACTCTATGAGCTGGAGACTAGATCTAAAAATTTCTGCCACATTAAATCTTAAAACAATTAAAATTCAGATCAAATTTTGAAGATAGTTCTTAACTAATTATTTTTGGTTTGTGTTAAGTTATAACCCTGAATTATACTTTGAACTGAATAATATAATTTTTATTTTAATGAAAATCGCATTTTAAAATTATTTTCAGTGTGGCAGCAAAAGCCCAACTGTTTGAAAATGTTGGTTCACTTAAACTGGATTCTTCTGGGCGGTAAGTTCTCAAAACCCTTAAAATGAAAAAAATAAATAAATAAAGTAGTGGTGACATTGTTGCTTTTTGTTGACATACTGAGTCATCTTTGACAGCCTGACCTTCAGTTCTGCAGATGGTGAAATCCACACTCACTGTCTTGCACATGGGGAAAAAGATCATGTCTGTAAACAGCATAAATTTAGCCTCTCAGACTGTTCCACTGATGCCTTATTTACTAAAATCTTCACAAAGGAAGAGTTCTAAACAAGTTTTCTAAAAGATACAAGTTGCCATAACCTTTTGCATACTAAGACTCCTTTGATGACAATTTGTGGAAAGTTTCCAAAGGTATATTCATGACTTTGAAAAGTTACAGAACTTCTTCTGGAACAAGTTTTATGAATATGCATTAAAAATTTGCTTATTACTAATGGCCACTGGGTTGCTCTAAACAGCTCTTTTTTTGAGTGCAGTACTTCATTCAGGATTTCCAGATTTTACCTTTCACTCTGTTGTAAAAAAGACACAGGTTGTTGCATCTTACTGCTATTAATGTGCTTGCTTCTAAGGTTTTGCTTTCCTCTCCTCCCCTTGTAAAATTGATTCTTCTCATCCACAGTGGGCTTTGGTTTTTTATATGAATATGTCTGAAATAATGGAATTTTATAGTATTTTGATATTTCTGGTTTTTTGTTTTGTTTTACCATCAGCAGCTAGTAGAGGTATGTGTCATTTAATAAATGCTTGTTATTAAAAGAGCATATAAATGAGACCACTTGAAGAATAAACTTTGATTTTTCCTTTGGATGCACAAAGGCAATTTCGAGCTTCCCATTCATATTTGGATAATTGAGGTTTTGAAGTAAAAGAACCACAGTTAATTGAAGTATCACTATATTTAACCACTGTTGTACACCTGAAAAAAATATAACACTGTTAACTATACGGGAATTAAATTTTTTAAAAAAGGTTGTTCAACCATAGAATTTTATTGACCCTTTTAAAGTATGTGTACTTTTTCAGCAGTAGGCATTTACTAAATACCTACATAATATTGGGCTTTTGCTAGTTACTAGGGATAACAGTGACCTTCAAATTCTGGTATTTTTTTTTTTCTCACAAGACCTAGCAGGGGTCTTTGTGTATCAATGCCTTTGACTTCACAGAGTTGAGCCACTTTGGTATCTTACAGGTATGTTGGTTGATCCACGGAACTTATGTAACAAATCCCAGAGTAATTTCATTTACCTTACCTCCATCAATAGTATCTTCACCTTCTTCCCTTTGATCAAGATTTGGTGAAAACCAGGTACTGTGCATATCAGAGCAAACATCAGTTCTCTGAAACTGTCATCATTTTTAGACCTTAGTGTATGGGATTTAACTTTGCTACTTCTGTCTTGCTATATCATTGAATTGCTCCAGTAGGTGGAGTCCTTTTATTATGAAGCTCTAAGCAACCTGTAAGAGCTCAAGTTATGTAATCAAAGAGATAATCCTTTAAGAGCTTTAAGAAAACAAGCTATTAATCAAGTAAATCAGAATACTGTCAAATACTGAGATGTCAACAATGAACCTATGCATTTTTAATATGCTTTTATATTATACTCTAAATCAACTTCTAATAGGCTGTCAGCATAAACTTAGAGCTTCTCAATACATTGAAGGTTGGAGTCATTATTTGTCAACAGTTCCACAGCACTTGTTGATGGTGTCATAGCTTTTCACCAAAAGACAGGCCCAGTGGAGCACAACAAATATCAGGGTCAGATAGACCTACGTTTAAATTCTTGGTCTACCACTTTCTAGTTGCAGTAACCTTGGAGTTACATATTTAGGAAAAATATTTTCTTTTTTTTTTTCAATATATGAAGTTTATTGTCAAATTGGTTTCCATACAATGCCCAGTGCTCATCCCAAAATGTGCCATCCTCAATACCCATCACCCACCCTCCTCTCCCTCCCACCCCCCATTAACCCTCAGTTTGTTCTCAGTTTTTAAGAGTCTCTTATGCTTTGGCT